>NC_056746.1:116886199-117071199 GCF_019279795.1 Protopterus annectens | reverse complement strand
CCAGGAACAGCAGACCACCTAGGTTACAGTCTCAGGCTACACACAGGCCTATAAGTGGGGTCTCCCACTTCCAAAGCTGGAAAGTAGTAAGTCACCCCCCCCCCCCCCCATGGAAAAATGTCACAGTGACTTAACCTTAACCCTTCCAAACCCCTGCTCATCTGCCTGCTCCCTTAGGAGGAAAGCTCGTCCTGCATGCAAAAAACTGGGAACTCATTACCCAATACAAATGGGTTTTAAATATAGTTTTCCAAGGATACAGATTCCACTTCCACACCTTGCCAACCCCAAACGGTTGGCTAGACCTACCCCCAAATCTGTGCGCAGAGGCTCAACAGCAGGTTCTCTCTTTTCTAAGTATCAGGGCTATTCAACCTGTCCCAGCAGAAGAAAGGGGACAAGGTTTTTACTCAAGACTTTTTGTGGTACCCAGAAAAGACAGCTCCTGGCGTCCTATCCTGGACCTCTCTATTCTAAACACCTTTTTGGTAATCCCAAAATTCAAAATGCTAACACTTCAACAGCTGCTCCCTATGCTGGGCAAAGATGCCTGGTTGGCAACCTTAGACTTAAAGGAAGCTTACCTGCACATTCCAATAAGGGAATCTTGCAGGAAATACCTATGCTTCAGAGCAGGCTCCATGCACTATCAGTTCTCTGCACTTCCCTTTGGCTTATCTACTGCACCCAGGGTATTCACAAAGTGTCTAGCTCCAGCCATTGCATTTTTCCAGCAGAGAAATATTCAGATATACCCATACCTGGACAATTGTCTGATTCAGGCAGAAAGCCAGGAATTGCTATTAAAACATCTGGCATTTGTAAAGAAACTTCTAACCTCGCTGGGTACACCATAAACGAAAAGAAATCTCACCTAGTACCCAGCCATCAGATTGTATTCCTGGGAGCAGGCTTGAACACAACTTCCCAGATGGCTTTCCTCACACCAGAGAAACAAGTTTGACAGCTTACTTCAAACTACTGACCACAAAGACCCAGCTATCTGCAAGGACAATTCTGCGAGCCCTGGAGTTCATGGCCTCTTGCATTCTTCTAATGCCATATGCAAGACGGCATATGAGGAAACTACAATGGTATCTAAAAAGCTTATAGTGCCAATATTCTCAGGACCTGGAAACAGTGATTCCTATCATTCCTTGTATAAAGACAGAGTTCCTTTGGTGGGCAGAGGCCTGCTGCCTCAACAAAGGGCTCCCTTTCAATCTACCCCCTGCCGCACAAACCCTAACAGGTGCATCAGACTATGCATTGGGGGGGACTCACTTGGCATGGCAGTGCATTCAGGGCAAATGGAACTAGAGTTAGATGCACCTGCATATCAACCAAAAAGAAATGTTAGCTGTACAGAATTTCCTGACAGCCTTCAAGGACCACATCCTTCCAGGACATTTATTGGTAAAGACTGACAACACCGCAGTTATGTGGTACATAAACAAGAAGGGGGGAACACACTCGTACCCTCTCTGCAGACTAGCCATGGCTGTGTGGAACACAGCCTTGAGCTACCAAGTGCACCTATACAAGCTCAATTCCTGCCAGGCAAGCTAAATTCAGTGGCAGATGACCTAAGCAGAAATCTCATGGACCCACACGAATGGAAACTGGAACCAAAAATATTCAACCTCTTGAGGAACAAATGGGGGACTCCAGAAATAGACCCGTTTGCCTTCCCCCAGAACTACCAATTAGACAATTTCTGCACAAGGACTCCCCACAGTCGAGCTTGGAAAGTGGATGCCCTGTCTTGTACCCGGGAATGCCTCTTGGTTTATGCCTTTCCCCCTCTACCACTCCTCTTGAAGGTTCTGCTAAAGATCAAACAGGACAAACCAAGGACAATACTGATTATACCAGACTGGCCATGCCAGCATTGGTACCCCCTCTTGTCCAGTATGATACTGCTGGAGCCATGGCACCTACCTCAGACACCTTCCCTGCTGCCCCAGCAGGCGGGCCAGATTCTGCACTCTCAGCTTCAAATCTTGAACTTTACAGCCTGGCTAAACCCTTGAGCTCTCCAATAGCATCCCTCCGTAAGCAGGTGCTAGATGTTGTTCTGGAAGCAAGGAGGTCTAGCACTAGAAAATCTTATGCTGAAAAGTGGAACGATACTGTTCCTAGAGCCAAACTCGGGGGATGGGCACAACAGTGCCCAGCTTACCTCATATTATTCAGTACTTAACAGAAATGCTCCACAAGGGCCTATCCTTCTCCTCAATTAAAATTCATGCCTCTGCCATTTCAGCACATTATAATACTGAAACACCCATTTCAGCACATTATAATACTGAAACACCCCTCTTCTCACCCCCTGCTAAAGCAGTTCCTCAGAGGGGCCAAAAATGTAAGACCTCCCAGGTGAGCCCCTACTCCAGCCTGGGACCTTAACTTTGTATTGGAAAAGCTCACTCTCCCTTCATTTGAACCAGCTGCAACTGCAGAGTTGAAATTCATTTCTTGGAAAACAGCCTTCCTTCTAGCCATCACTTCAGCAAGAAGAGTGTCTGAATTACAAGCCCTCATGGCAGTGGAGCCCTTCATTACCTTTCATGCAGACAGGGCATCCCTCAGGACCAATCCTTCCTTTATGCCCAGGGTGATGGCTAGTGTGGCCCTACATCAGTCCATTCATTTGCCTACTTTTTTCCCAAACCCACAAAACAAAGGTGAACAAATACTGCACTCTTTGGACATGCACAGACAACTTATATTTTATATGGACAGGACCAAGCCTCTCAGAAATCCCGAACAGCTGCTAGTTGGCTTTGCTGCAGGGGCAGGGGAAGAAGGCCATTTCAAAGCAAACCATTTCTAAATGGATAGCCCATTGCATTCTTTTCTCCTATAAGCACCATGGAAAAACTACCCCACAGGGGGATAAGATCACATTCCACCAGGGCTGCAACTACCTCTACAGCCATCCTCAGAGGAGTCCCTACCAGGGACATCCTAGAAGCTGCTACCTGGAGCTCTGTACATACCTTCACCAAGCATTACCACATGCCTGTTTTTTCTAAATCCATAGCTGGTTTTGCCACTGCAGTCTTGCAGGGCTTAATAGCTGGTCCTAATGCTCTCGAAGTTCCTCCTCCCTTCCTTTAGCTTTGGGAATCGACCCAAATGTAATGACCAACAGTGAAACAAGAAGAACACAGTACAGTTGTGTTACACTTACCATAAATGTAGATGTTCGAGTGCATTCATTGTTGCAATCCTGGTTACCCTCCCTCCAGCTCCCTGACTTCTCTTGGCTCTACCTTCTTTCTTGTATGGTGTTTTTAAGCTTTCTGGTGTATTTGCATTTTGTTGGAGGTGTAACCTAACATATAATTGCTTCCCATTATGGGGGCACCTGACATCTGGGGCAAGAAAAACTGATGTAATGGCGTCGGCTGCATGTTTTATACCCCTGACGACTTGACGTCATGGAAGAAGAGAGCATCCGATGCAGGAATCCAAGACTTTGATATTCAGGCCGGCTGAGGGCTACCTGCAGGCAGATAACCCAAATGTAATGACTGCAACAGTGAATACACTTTAACATCTACATTTATGGTAAGTGTACACAACTGTACTTTTTAAAAGGTGCTGCTCTTGTGGATGGAAAATGCCTATTTCCGACTCGCATGAGGAGTGCCTTTACTGTCTCTGCAGCAATCACCTCAAGGTGGAATGCATCATTTGTGCCGCGTTCAACCAGAGGGCTTTGGTTGACCGTCACAATTTTGATTAAGGGTTTGGTCAAAGGAGTGCCCTTGGTGTCTGCTTCTCCGGCCAAGGCTGGCTCTCCGGGGGCTAGAAAAAAAGCCTTCTCTTGAGGCCCCCGGCCAAGCATCCCAGGGTGTTGGATTCTAGGTCCTCTGTTCTGGCTCCAGCCAGGGCAGGTTCAGATCTGAGATCATTGGGTCCCAGGGAGTCTACCTACTCCTGGATCTAAGGGTTTGGACCTTAAGCCCTTGGATCCAGTAACTTTGATTTCTTCCCCCGGATTCAGGAACCTTGGCTCTGGGCCTTCGGGTCCGAGGGGGGAGGCACCATACCTTCGGATCCGAGGGATTCGAGATGTATTTCCTCTGATCCTTTGAGCTTGGTTCAGATCTGGACAGATCCAAGAGTCGTGCCAGAGCCAATAGTAGTGGAAGATCTTCTCTTGGATCCTTTGCCTTCTCCGGCTAGGTCTCATTCTAGGGAACGCAAGAGAAGACACTCGAGCTCAAATCGCGACTCTCCTAGTAGGTCCTCCATCTCCTCCAGATCTTCCAGGACTGTCCGCCCTATGGATATAGACAAGATGATGCAACCCTTCCTGAAAGCGCAGATGTAGTTGGGGCTTCTGGCTTCCCCAACCCGCAGGTCAGGGATCCAATCACCCCCCCCCCCTTGATCGCTCCTCATCCAACCAGTGGCTTAGATTCTCAGGGGCTGTTGAGTGGGGTGGAGGCCAGGGGAGCTTTAGGACCCAGTTTGGGCCCTTCCCTGATGGGATCGGCGGCTGGCACTTTGTTCCCCAGGACAGGCAACCCGGTCAGCCCTCTTGAGCCAGGGTCCATGGGATTGGATTTGTGCCCGGGCTTTTTGGAGCAGTCTCTTCCCCTGGGCACCTTGGATTTTTGACAGTTCCGGTTCGGTGCCATCTGGCAGGGTGCACCCTATCTTCCGCCAGTGTTTTATCAGCGGGAGAGGGGTATGGGACCTCTTCTAGTCCTTCAGGTCTGCCAAAAGATCTTTCTCTATTAGAGCTCACTCTCCCACCCATGGTTCTCCTGCCCAGCCCCAATTTCTGAGTGGCTTGTCTCATCCTGCTCCCAGTCAGCCCGTCTGAGTTGGCCTCCAGGGGAATATCTGCCCCACATGAGTTCCCTCCTCTTCTGAGTCTTCCCCACCACCCCCAGCAGACGAAGTTCCCAGGAAGAGGACTTGTAAGAGGAGACATCTTGACTCCCCTATGGAGTCTCTTACTGAGGATACGGATGCTGATGAGGGGGATGGGTCCTCAGGATCTCTGCCAGAGGCCGTCTCCTTTGGAGGCGTACTCTAGATCCTCAAGGCCAAAGGCGGTTGGTCTACCCAAACCCCATCCTTTAAGGAAGCCATTTTCCTGGAGGCTTTCGGTACAGGGCCATCTACCTCCAGGGTGTCCCCCCTGCTGATTGTCTCATTGATCTTGTGGCCATCTGGGCTTGGAATGAACCAGATACTGTGGAGCCGGTACCCAAGAAAGCGGACAAGTTTTTTGAGCCCTCCAACAGATAGAACTTTTTGGTCCAAAGCAGTCCCAGTTGATGCTGTTGTGGTGGCCCTTGCCACCAAAAAGGAATTGGCAGAGCAGAGTTCTTCTCTCCATCCGCCCAATCGTGAATCGAGGGCTATGGACAGGTTTGGAAAGCGGGTGTTCGCTTTGGCTTCTTTCAGCATGTGAGCACTAAATTTGCACATTTTACCCTTCTCCAGAGGGATTTGATAAAAGTGTCTTTATCCCTCTCTGGGTCCATGTCTGAGGAGGAATTCAAGGCTATTTCTCCAAAGCTGTCACCCCTTCATTCAGTTGCAAATTCATGCATGAGACTCATTTTCAGTGCTGTGGAAGGGTCCTCATGGGCTGCAAGCTCGGGTATCACTATTAGGCATCATGCCTGGCTCCTCAGGGTTTGCAGAGGCCTTCAATACGTCCTTTAACACCACCTTTCATGGTTCCACTCTCTTTGGTCCCACTGTGAAAGGCACTTTGACCCGAATTGAACAGGAAGGGAAGACCTTGCCAGTCATTGGGATCAGGTTTTCTGCCCCTCAGAGGTCCTTTTCCAAGACCCAGAAGGGGAGTTAGAAAACGTGGTTCAGGAAGGTGCACACTCCCTTTCAGGATTCCTCTTCCAGGGGATGGGGAAGAGGTTTCAATGGTAGAAGTCGCCCCAGGGGCAGAGGCGGCCCGCAAAACCAAGGTTCCAGGGAGCCTTTCTCTGAGAAACCTTTACAGCATCCCGGAGGCATCTGTCCCTGGAGGCAGACTGGAGTCAGTTATCACTCCACCCGGTAGCCTGGGCAAGTATTACAAATGATCAGTGGGTGCTAGCAGTTATATTCAGGGATTATTGTATTCCCTTTTGGAAATTCCCCCAAAATACAGTCCTCTTCCAGACGTCCCACCCAATCAGGAAGAGGTGGCCCAAGAGGAGGTCGTAGTCCGTCTTCAAAAAAGAGCCATTCAGCAGGTCCCTGCAGGACAGAGAGGATGCCAAACTTATTCTCTCTTCTTTTTGGTTCTAAAGAAAACGGGACCTATGTCCTATTTTGGATCTGTCGCATGAACCATTTCCTACAGAAGTCGAAGTTTCGGATGGTCACTGTGCAGTCATTTGTGCCACTATTGCACAGCAACAACTGGATGTGTTCAGTGGACCTCCAGGATGCGTACTACCATGTAAAGATGGATTGACGGTCTAGGAGGTTTCTCCGCTTTCACTTGGGATTCGATCACTTCCAGTTTCAGGCCTTGCCCTTTCATCCCACCTCAGCCCCCTGGGTGTTCACCAAATGCATGGTGTGGTGGTGGTAGCTCATCTCCGGCTGCAGGGAATCTAAGTTTTTCCCTATTTGGACGATTGGCTCCTGATGGCCCCCACAAAGCATCAACTACTGGACAACAGTCACTCCATTCTCTCCCTGTTCCATTGCCTGGGGATTACAGTGAACATGGTGAAATCCTCCTAGACTCCAACACAAAAACTGGAATTCATAGGCACTCTGAGTAGCACTCAAAGGGTGTCGCTTATCTGAGACCAAGTTCAGACCTTGTTGGAGCGAACCTGTTCTCCAGCCTAACTCATTCTTAAGGCTCTAAGATCGATGGCGGCAGACATTTATTTGGTTCCAATGGCTCGGTACCACATGAGGGTCCCTTCAGTGGACCCTTTCAGTTCAGTGGTCAGCGTGGCAGCATCCCCTGTCCTTTCCCATTCTGCTCACCCCGATGTGTCACAAGCATCTTTCATGGTGGATCCGCTCTCCATATCTCCTAGCAGGCAGGCCTTTTGTTCCTCCTACTCCTGTGATGAGTCACCTCAGATGCTTCTTTCCTGGGCCGGGGGGGAGGGGGGGGGTTCCAGGAACAGATGGTCCAAGGGACTTGGTCGCTCTCAGAGACCAAACTTCACATCAGTGTTCTGGAGATGAGCAGCCCTCTTATAGCTGCAAACATTTCAAGACTGCCTTCCTCATGAGAAGATTGTGGTTCTATCAGGCAACATGGCTGTTGTGTGGTATATTAACAAGGGGGTACATGTTCTTATCTGCTATGTTGCGAGGCCATGAGGTTTTGGGAGTGGGCGATGGCCAAGGGGCGCTTTCTTATTGCAGCACACATTCGTGGAGCATCCAACATGTTGGCGGACAAATTGAGCATAGCTATATTGACTCCTCACGAGTGGTCCCTGAATCCATTGGTGGCTCAACAGATCGTCCGTCGGTGGGGTTATCCGAGCTGTGATCTGTTTGCATTTCCTCTCAATCACCAATGCAACAACTTCTTTCCATTGCTCCCCCCAGAGGGGGAATCCCCCAGGGACGTACTCACCCATGATTGGCCTCTGGGTCTCCTGTATGCTTTTCCTCCATTACTCCTAATTCCCAGATATGAGGTTATTAATTATTAGTGATAAATATTCAAAATTTACAACTGTATTTGTATAAACAAACACTGGATAGGTTTAAACAAACACATTTTAAGGATTTGGATGTTTATCTAATAAATATTTTGATGTTTAATAGAAATATTTATATGGTGGATGTAGCTTTAAGCACAAAGTATAGCAGCATTTATTTTCGCGCCAAAAAGGTTAAGTTATGGATTTTAACAGTCTTTTGTTCTGAAGAAGCCTACATACGATAGGTGAAAGCGCTTAACCTTGGATTATACTTGTATGATGGAGTGTTGTTGTGAGTTGTTTCATTAAACATCTTGGCTGAATTTGCTGTTATACTGCGTTTCCTCCTTATTTCGTTGCCAGAGAAGATAGCGCAATGTACTTCATTTACTGTGATAAACTTACCTAATACTAAACATTGGGGAAATGGTATAAATAAGTCCAAAGGTACAGAAATAATGCACTTTGTTACTATGTATTGTGTTTTTAGTTCTCAGCTGATAGATTTAGTTAAATTGTATTGGTCTTGTGTAGAATCTATCAAGGATTTTTTAGAATGAGTGTGGGGTACCACAGATATCTTATAAAAGAGGTAAAAGTATCAAGGACTTTTTAGTTCTAGGCAGATTTGTGGCCCCAGTGGATAATATTACAAGTGCCCCTTGCACTAAAGGTACAAAAAGTTGTGGAAAGTGCAAATGTTGTAAATATATAACCATTTCCCTGTAATTGATGGTGTAACATTTGAGACTAGGGGGGGTGTTTACTTGTGAAACTCAGGGCATTATATATGCCCTTATTTGTTCTTGCCATAGGTTTTATATAGGGGAAACCAAAATACTGTTTAAGGTCAGACATTTGGAACATATACGTGATATAAGCAGTGGGGAGTGGAAAGCCCTATAGCAGAGCATTTTAAATATCGCCATCAAAGTAAAGGTGGAAGGTTTACAAGCTACTATATTAGAACGTGTTAAAAAGGATTTTTATGATGAAACTCAAGTGAAAAACAGATTAAATAATGAAGTGTAACACATTGGTTCCACATGGGTTAAACTTAAAATGTAACTGGAGAGTTTTCATTTAATTGTGTATAATTGTTTTATTGTGCATTAGTCCTGATTTTAGTATATTTAAGGCAGGCGTATTTTATACTTGCTCATACTCCTTGAAGGTTGTGTAGCTGAGATGTCAGAGAAAATAAAACTTTGGATACTGGTTGGTGGCTGGTTATTTTTCTGCTGCTTTTCTTCGTGGTTTTGCCCAAATCTATCCTAAGACAGATTAGGACACACTATTAGAGGAACTGCTTCTTCCACAGGCTCCAGAGAAGAGCAGCTACAGCTACTCTGTTAGAGGAACTGCTTCTTCCACAGGCTCCAGAGAGGAGCAGCTACAGCTACTCTGTTAGAGGAACTGCTTCTTCCACAGGCTCCAGAGAGGAGCAGCTACAGCTACTCTGTCTTGTGTTCACACTAACTTGAGTTCAGTCTGTAGGGCCTGACCAGGGTTTGCTGCTGCCATCCTGCAAAGCATTATTTCCAAATGACTTTTTCTCGTTGAGCCTTTGCTTTGGGGGATTTTCCCAGATGTAAGGACTACAGCGGAGAATATAAGCATGAATATACTACTGTTGCTTTATGAACTTATTGTAAATGTAGTTAAAGTAGATTCACTGCTGCACTTAAGATATCTCTTGGGTCAAGGTGGCACCACCCTTATTCCCATTTCATACCTTTCGTGTCACCTTCAAAGACTGGGGGACTCTTGTACGTGGACAGTATGTCTGAATCTTGCACTAGGCCACAACACAAGTCTTTATCCAGTGCGTGTCTCCCTCTGTTACCCAGTTGTATGCCGTTTCCAATTCCCTGACGCCTTGTACATGTCAGTCATATTCTTACCTTCACACATACTGAGGTGGCCAAGGTGAGATACTGTAATGTGCAGCACGGGACTCTCTGTTCTGGCTCTTCTGACGATTTCTGGAATCCCAAGGTAATCTGCAAAAAAGGATAAGGAGTTCATTCCTTCTGTCCGTGTCTTTGCTGCCTTCAGAGGGGCCCTTGGGCTTCAAAGAAACCATTTAAACTGATTTCGGGCCTCTGTTCTCCATACACACCCCCAAAATCCCTGATGAAGTTACTTGAAAAGTGCTTCAGGTAGCTTTGTTATCCCTTTTATGGAGGCGTTCTTTAAGTTCATTGGCCAAGTAAGTTGGGGCACCCTGACAGACCACAGTAGGTTGTCAGTGAGCTTGACAAGGATTCCACATCTTTGGATTTGTGTAGCAAGATGGTGTACTTCTCTGGCATGTTGGAATTTAAGGCCCCCAACTGTTTATCTCTGATGTCTCAGTTCTGACCCTACCTATTTTGAATGGCTTTGGATAAACTGGGATGATCTCCCCAAAATTCAAACTCTAAAAGAATTTCACTGGCACACTATGTGGTAGCTACAGTGAACTAACATTTTGACTGAGCACATTGCTTAAGGCTTGCATGATCAGGTGTGTGCTTGCTGATAACTGTTTATCTGAAATTTTCCTCTCTACTCCAGAAAAGGCTCTTGGATGCTCATTTTGCAGGGGATGTATGCTTTATTCAGATGTCAGGTTTAAATGTGATGAGTTAGTGATCAGATTATAGTGATTACTTCACTAATGTATGAGTCTTGATGGTGTACTCAGACTGAGATTGTACCTTCTTGAGGATTTCACCTTGCCCTAAGATGCAGCAGCCTTGGAATTGCAAAGAAAAGTAGGGGGCTGAGCCTCTACATGGGCAATACAGGTGATGAAGCCTCCATACAAAAAAAAAAAATTCTACCTTTTTTTTTTTTTAAATCATTCAAATTTAGAGTCTTGTACTGAATCTTATTCTCTTGTGATCACACTTGTGTTGTTCACTTAAGAGTCCGATTATTGTCGTGGAGCCTCTTAACCAGTCTACTGTTAACCTGGGCATCAACCTTCTGATGAGGAAGCAAGTCATTTCTTTGAAGGCCATTTATAATATCAGTTCTACTGCATTCACTTTTACATCTAAGCCTAGACAGACCTAAAAGAGGAAGCAGTCTGTTCCCTACCCTAGGAAGGCTGAGAAGAGCCAGGCTTGTTCTTTGTAGTACTAGGCAGTTTGGCTGCTGTGTCAGTAGTACTGTCTTTGTACTGAAGCTGGTTGTGGTTGATGGGAGGTTTTCAGATTCATTCCCAGCTGAAAGAAGCTTCACAAAGGGTTAACAGATTAATATAGTCATACATTGGGCACATTCTGAAACATCATCGATGTTCTTCGTGTTTCACTGTTGCAGTCATTACATTTGGGTAATCTGCTTGCAGGTTGCCCTCAGTCGGCCTGATTAACAAAGTCTTGGGTCCTGTGTTGGTTGCTGTCCCTTCTTCCATGACGTCAGGTCGTCAGGGGTATAAAACATGCAGCTGACGCTATTACATCAGTCTTTCTTGCCGTGCAGTGCCGAAAGCAGAAGCAGTTCGCAGGTGCCGGTCAGCCGACTCTTGAAATTTTCATTTTTGAGTTTCAGAACCGAAGTCTTCAACTTAAAGCCAAGTACCCCGTTGGGGAACTTTTTCTTGTTCCTTCCGATGTCAGGAAAAGTTAATAATTGCATTACTTGTGGAAAGCAAATGCCTCATAAAGATTTTCATTCATACTGTATTCCTTGCCTAGGCCCTAACCACGATGTACGTTGCTGTCAGTTTTGTGCTTTATTTAATCAGCGCACTGTCCGTCGGTATATTTTTGCCTGTAAATATTTCGGTTGTCTGTTTAATTATCCAGAAATGTCATCTGTTAGCCATCTGACTACCGGGATTCTGAAAAAATGCAAAGATAAAGACAGACAGGCTGCCGAGGTCCAAAACTGCAGACGAAGCTTCTCCTAAGCCAGTTGCCAGTTCGTCGGTACTCAGTGAGGCGCTTTCGCAGCCCCTGATATCCACTACTTATTCGCAGGCCTCTACTGAGACCCATTCGGAGTCCGGTACGCCGCAAGATACTTCAACTATGGAACCCGCTGATGTCTCTACCTTGGACGGTGTCTTAGGGTTTCTGCACAGAGATTGCCTCTGACTTATTTCTTCTATATGTTGCATACAAACTCTATCTGAGGTAACTGAGTGAAGGGCATTGTGGGTAGCAGCTTAGTTTGAGAGTTTTTGGTGCACGCAAGCTTGGTATAAGGCCGACTCTCTTCCAAGTGCTCGGAACCGAGCCCATCAGTGATGACTGGTAGAAGATCAACAACTCCGATGGCAAGTTATGGTAAGACAACTTCTTTTTCTCTCCCACACACTTCTGCAACCCAGCAACAGCCAGTCCTCAACCCTGGTGATCTAATTTTGCTGCAGTAAAAGCTGGAAAGAAATAAAACTCCTGAACATGCATGCCTGGATTACCCATCATAAGTTTCATGTTCTCTCTGTAACTGAAACTTGGCGTAAACCCAACATAAATGACTGAAGTTATACCACCTGGCTATATGACCATCTGCAATGACCACATAAAGAGGAAAGGTGGTGGTATTGCTTTAATATTTCCTAATACTGCCACATTTCCCCTTACAACAAACCAGCACCAAAATTCAGTTCAGATCTTATTGCTTTCTTCAAAACAAACATAAACCGATACCTGGCGACAATATAGCTATACTGGAAGATATCCTACACTGCTTATGCATAAATTTGCACAAGAAAAAAATATTACTTCATGATGTGAATGTCAATTGCTTAGACATAAACTCATGGTTTCACACAACTAATTTAATAGCCCTACATATTATAACAAGGTGTCATATTCTTTTAGACTGGATCCTAGTATCAGACCCTAGCAAGTACTCCACCACAGGTGTAATGTCAGACTCCATGATCCCCTCCCATTCTGTACCAATAGACCTCTCGCACATCTAGTTAAACAGAATATTTATAAAACAACATGTAACTTTTCCAAGTTTAACCCAGAAACGTTCATTACTATACTATCCTCTATTAACTGGAACTTCCTAAAATCCTTCCTTGGACAGTGCTGTAATTAAATTCAGTACGTTTCTAAGTATCATAAATAGCCTTGCACCACCTAAAAGGAAGAGACTGTAAACAAACAATGCAGTTTGACTATCTGAAAAGAGTAGAATCCTAATGCACGTTTGAGAAAAAGCATGGAAAGAATGTCAAAAATATACAGCCTCATTCTCTTAAACTTGAATGCTTTGCAGTCACACTAAAAAGCAAATAAATGAAGACAAAGAACTATACTGTAACTTTCAGAATAATAATACTAAACACAACCCTAAAAAGTTTTGGACATCCATTAAAGAAGTTTTGCATCCTGGCCAAAAATTCAACCCAAAACCCTCTCCTGATAGTACCACTTGCAACTGCAGTACAGTTCAACTCTTGTTTTATATAGCATCTGTAACCAAGGATTCGTCAAAATCTAATCCCAACCCTGCCCAGCGTCCACATACCACATCCACTGTCACCTTCAAACCTGTGCCCACATCCTTTGTAAAACTACTGATGTGAAGTTGTTCTATCTCGCCGTTCATTCTTTACTGAAGGGTTCGGAGCCGATCCCTCAGCTCTGAGTCGGCACCTACTGCAAAGCTCGAGAATTTCAAGTAGCTCGAGGCCAAGTCCCTATCCCATGGTGCACCCTGAGTTACCTCAGATCTAGTTATGCCGCTGCAGCTGATCAGAAGATGTTCTTCATGTTTCACTGTTGCAGTCATTACATTTGGGTAATCGGCTTACAGGCTGCCCTCAGTCAGCCTGATTAACAAAGTCTTGGGTCCTGCGTCGGTTGCTGTCCCTTCTTCCATGACGTCAGGTCGTCAGTGTATAAAACATGCAACCAACTCCATTACATCAGTCTTTCTTGCCTTGCGGTGCCCGAAGCAGAAGCAGTTCGCAAGTACCGGTCGTCCGACTCCTGAAATTTTCGTTTTCGAGTTTCAGAACTAAAGTCTTCAACTAAAGCTAAGTACCCCGTTGGGGAAACTTTTTCTTCCTCCTTACTGATGTCAGTAAGAGTTAATAATTGCATTACTTGTGGAAAGCAAATACGTCATAAAGATTTTCATTCGTACTGTATTCCTTGCCTATGCCCTGACCACGATGTACGTTGCTGTCGGGTTTGTTTTTTATTTAATCTGAGAACTATCCGTCGTCTGTATATTTTTGCCTCTAAATATTTTGATTCTCTGTTTAATTATCCAGAAATGTTGTCGGATAGCCACCCGACTACCGGGATTCCGAAAAAACGCAAAGATAAAGACAGAAGCAGGCCGCCGAGGTCCAAAACTGCTGACGACGCTTCTCCTAAGCCAGTCGCCAGTTCACCGGTACTCAAGTGAGGTGCTTTTGCAGCACCTGATACCCGCTACTTCTGATTCGCAGGCCTCTGCTGAGACTCATTTGGAGTCCCGCATGCCACGAGATGCTTCAACTATGGAACCCGCGGACGTCTCTGTCTTGGATGAGTCTGGAGCTGCTGTGCAGGCACCGGCACCTGAGGGTGTATTCAGGCCTACGGACTTGCATATTAAATCAATGCCTCCTTCATTACTTAGGCCTAAATCTCGATCCATGTCTAAAAAACTGACGCCCAGGCTACATGCTCGGGCCTCTATGCCTAAAAAACTAATGATAAGAATGGCTGAAGATCTAATAACTCTAATCAGGGTAGCCAACCTCCCCACCTTTCTAAGAGGCCTAGGACTGAGGTTGATTATGAATCTTCTGATCAGGATTCTGTTTTTTCTGACTCTTCTGATGACCTGGATTTGTCCTTACCTACTTGAGGATTCTGATTCGGAGGACTCTTCCCTCTGCTTCCCCTCCAGAGTATTTTTCATTTGGTGAAACCTTACATTCTCTAAGGGAGCATTTTCACTGGGAAAGCCAGGATAACTCTGATTCAAAAAAGAGGCTTAGGGATTTCCTTCTCCTTCCTCAGCATAGGCCTTTAGCTATTCCTCCTATCCTGGACATTGTTGCTTTCTCGGAATCTAGTTTGGCCCCTGATTCCTTGCCTCCTGCTCCCAGAAAACCTGACAGATACTACAGGGTCTCTGACTCCCACAAGTTCCTTTTCAAAAATCCTATTGCAGATCCAGAGACTATTTCACAGGGGCCCAAGGGCATTAAGGCTTCTACTGCTAAAAATCCTACCCCTTCTGATAGAGACTCCAGGGCGCTGGATAGATGGTGTAAGACGGTTTACACTTCTGCAACCTTGGCCATTAGGGCTTTAAACTGCTAGTTTCGTATGTAAAATATCAGCAACATGTCATTGGACTACTTAAACAGAAAATTATGTCGATTCCTGACTGTGTGGAAAATAAAGAATTACAGGATTTAATGCATTCTGCCGAGCAAGTTGGAAAGCATACTTTACAATGTGGTTTTGATTCATTAGAGGCCTCTTGTAGGGCTGCTGTTACTGGGTCTTTGCTTAGAAGGCATGCTTGGCTTAAGGAGCAATCTTTACCAGATCATGCTGAAGCTAAATTGTTGGATGCTCCTTTAAATCAGGACCGCCTGTTTGGCAACAAGGCTGAGGAAGTTCTTAAAAAGATGGAAGATAAAGCTGAATCTATGCAAACTGTTAAAGATTTTTTTTACAAGTTCACCCTCCTAGATTTAGTAGGCACTGGCCCTCTAAGAATTGGTCCTTTCCAGACCCTTCCAGGTCTTCTCAAGCCAAACCCAGACACTGCAAAACCCCAGGTTTCAGTCTCGGGGGACTCTCTGAACTAAGCAGTGGGGGGGGGCCTCCACTTCCATGTATGGGAATAATAACCCCCCCCCCCCCCCATGGTAAACTGTCTCAATGACTTCCTTTTAAAATTTCCAAGCAGTTATCATCTGACTGCACCTTTGGGGGAAACTATTGCTCTTCATGCATAAAACTGGGAACTCATTACCCAGGACAAATGGGCAAATGGACACATTTAAATGTAGTGTCCCAGGGATACAGATTTCATTTCCACACATTGTCAACACCAAGTGGATGGCTGGACCTAACCCTAAATCAGTGGGCAGAGGCACAAAAACAAGTACTTTCTCTCTTAAGCATGGGGGGCTATTCAACTGGTACCAGAAGAGGAAAAGGAACAAAGTTTCTACTCAAGACTTTTCCTGGTACCCAGAAAAGACAAATCATGGCATCCTATTCTGGACCTGTCTACTCTAAACACCTTTTTGGAGATTCCAAAATTCAAGATGCTGACTCTTCACCAATTATTTCCTATGCTAGGCAAAGATGCCTGGTTGGCAACACTAGATTTAAAAGAAGCATACCTGCTTATCCCAATCAGGGAATCCTGCAGAAGATACCTACGCTTCAAAGTAGGCTACATGCACTATCAGTTCTCTGCAATGCCCTTTGGCTTATCTACTGCGCCCAGGGTATTCACAAAGTGCCTAGCTCCAGTTATTGCATTTTGCAGGCAAACAAATATTTAGATATACCCATACCTGGACGATTGTCTAATTCAGGCAGAAAGCAAGGACATACTTTTGAATCATCTGGCTTTTGTAAAAAGGGTTCTAACTTGTCTGGGGTACACCATAAACGAAAGTAAATCACAACTGGTACCCTGTCAACAAATTATATTCCTGGGAGCAAGCTTGAATACAAGTTCCCAAATGGCTTACCTCAAGCCAGAAAAGCAAATTCATTTGACAACTTACTTCAAACAAGTGGCCATAAAAACCCTGCTACCTGCAAGACACATACTGCAAGCCTTGGGGTTCATGGCCTCCTACATTCTTCTAATTCCATATACAAGACTGCATATGAGGAAACTACAGTGGTATCTAAAAAGCCTATGGTTTCAACATTCTCAAAGCCTAGAAACAATGATTCCTATCATACCTTGCCAACGCCTAGAGTTCCTTTGGTGGGCAGAGGCCTGCCACCAAAACAAGGGACTGTCTTTCACACCACCCCCTGCCACCCAAACCCTAACAGGTGCATCAGACTATGCTTGGGGAGGCTCACCTGGCAGGGAAGTGCATTCAGGGCAAATGGAACCCAAGTCAAATGCACCTGCATATCAATCAAAAAGAAATTTTAGCTGTACATAATGCACTGACAGCCTTCAAGGACCACATTCTTCCAGGACAACTAATTGTAAAGGCGGACAGCACCACCGTTATGTGGTACATAAACAAGCGGGGGGGGGGGGTACACATTCTTATCCCCTCTGAAGACTAGCCATGGCATTGTGGAAGGTAGCCTTTAGCTACCAAGTGCACCTACAATCTCAATTCCTGCCAGGAAAATTAAATACACTGGCTGACGGACTAAGCAGAAATCTCATGGACCCACACGAGTGGAAACTGGAACCAAGGATTTTCAACATGTTTACAAGCAAATGGGGGAGCCCAGATATAGACTTCTTTGCCTCTCCCCAGAACTACCAATTGGACAAATTTTGCACAAGGACTCCCCACAAACAAGCCTGGAAAGTGGATGCTCTGTCCTTCAGCTGGAAAAACCTATCGGTCTATGCCTTCCCCCCTCTGCTCTCCAAAGTAATACTAAAAGTCAAACCGGACAAACCAAGGATGATTGTAATTGCTCCAGACTGGCCGTGCCAACACTGGTACCCCCTCCTGCGCAGTGTGTCAAGGTCATCTCCATGGCACCTGCTTTAGACTCCTTCCCTGCTGTCTCAGCAGGAAAACCAGATTCTGCACCCTCCTCTACCAACACTGAACTTTGCAGCCTGGCTAATTACTTAATCTCTCCTTTACCATCCCTCAGCAAACCTGTGATGGATATCATGTTAGAGGCAAGGAGGCCTAGTACTAGAAAATCTTATGCTGAAAAATGGAAAAGATTTTGTGCCTGGAACCAATCTCAAAGGATGAGCACAGCAGCACCCAATTTACCTCCGATTTTACAATACTTAACTGAGGTGCTTCACAAGGGCCTGTCTTTTTCCTCCATTAAAATCTACGCCTCAGCCATTTCAGCTCAATATAACACAGAACCTCCCCTCTTCTCTCATCCAGTGCTCAAGCAGTTCCTCAGAGGAGCCAAAAATTTGAGACCACCCAGGAAAGCTCCAACCCGAGCCTGGCACCTTAACTTTGTCTTGGAGAAACTCACTACCTCCTTTCGAGCCACCTGCTACTGCAGACTTAAAATTTCTTTCTTGGAAAACAGCTTTCCTTTTAGCAATCAATTCAGCTAGAAGAGTATCTGAATTACAGGCCCTTATGGCAGTAGAGCCTTTCTTCATCTTTCATGCGGACAGGGTGACACTCAGAACCAATCCATCCTTCATGCCCAAGGTGGTATCCAGTGTGGCACTTAATCAGTCTATTCATTTGCCAACCTTCATTCCAAAGCCACACAATAAAGGGGAAAGGATACTGCATTCCCTGGATGAGCACAGACAACTTAGATTCTACTTGAACAGGACTAAGCCTCAAAGGAAATCTGAACTGTTGGTAGCATTTGCTGTAGGGGCAGAAGGGAAGGCTATTTCAAAGCAAACCATTTCTAAATGGATAAGCCATTGCATTAATTTCTGCTATAAACACCATGGAAAACCTATCCCCCCAGGGGATCAGACCTCACTCCACCAGGGCTGCATCCACCTCTATAGCCTTTCTCAGAGGCATCCCTACCAGGAACATCCTAGAAGTTGCTACCTGGAGTTCTGTACATACACCAAGTATTATCATTTGGCAATTTTCTCTAAATCCAGAGCTGGCTTTGCCACTGCCGTCTTGCAGGGCCTTCTAGCTGGCCCTAATGCTATCTAAACTCCTCCACCCAACCATAGCTTTGGAAATCTACCCAAATGTAATGACTGCAACAGTGAAACACGAAGAGCATAGTACAGTTGTGTACACTTACCATAAATGTAGATGTTCGAGTGTATTCACTGTTGCAGTCCTGGATGTTCTTCGTGTTTCACTGTTGCAGTCATTACATTTGGGTAATCTGCTGGCAGGTTGCCTTCAGTCGGCCTGATTACCAAAGTCTTGGGTCCTGCATCAGTTGCTGTCACTTCTTTCATGATGTCAGGTCGTCAGGGGTATAAAACATGCAGCTGACGCCATTACATCAGTCTTTCTTGCCGTGTGGTGCCCAAAGCAGAAGCAGTTTGCAAGTGCTGGTCGGCCGACTCCTGAATTTTTTGTTTCAGAGTTTCAGAACTGAAGTCTTCAGCTAAAAGCTAAGTATCTTGTTGGGGAAACTTTTTCTTGCTCCTTACCGATGTCAGTAAAAGTTAATAATTGCATTACTTGTGGGAAGCAAATACCTCATAAGGATTTTCATTTGTACTGTATTTCCTTGCCTAGGCCCTGACCACAACGTACCTTGCTGTCGGTTTTGTGCTAAATTTAATCAACGCACTGTCTGTATATTTTTGCTTCTAAATACTTTGGCTCTAGATTTAATTATCCAGAAATGACGTCGGTTGGCAACCCGACTACCGGAATACCTAAGAAAATGCAAAGAAAAAGACAGACTGTCGAGGTCCAAAACTGACGACAACACTTCTAAGTCAGTCGCCAGTTCGCCGGTACTCAGTGAGGTGCTTTCGCAGCCCCTGATACCCGCTACTTCTGATTCGCAGGCCTCTTCTGAGACCCATTCGGAGAGTATGCCGCGAGATGCTTCAATTATGGAACCTGCGGATGTCTGTACATTAGATGGGTCTGGAGCTGCTGTGCAGGCACTGGCTTCTGTGGGTGTTTACAGGCCTACAGATTTGTATGTTAGACCGAAGCCATCTTCAAAACTAAGGCCAAAATCTAAATGTATGTCTAAAAAATGTCACCTGGGCCACATTTGCAGGCCCCTATGCCTAAAAAACAAATGATCAAAATGGCTGAAGATTTAATTACTCTGATCAGGGGTAGTCAACCCCCTCCTAAGAGGCCTAGGCAAGACATTGATTATGAATCTTCTGAACAGAATTCTATTTCTTCAGACTCTTCTAATGAACAGGATTTGTCTATTCCTACTTATGAGGACTCTGATGCAGAAGATTCCATTCCTTCTGCTTCTCCTCCTGAGGATTTTTCTTTTGGGGAAACTTTACATACCTTAAGGGAACATTTCCACTGGGAAAGTCAGAATTTCTCTGAATCTAAAAAGAGACTTGGGGATTTTCTTCCTCCTCCTCAGCACAGGCCTTTGGCTATACCTCCTGATGTTCATCGTGTTTCACTGTTGCAGTCATGACTGTAGGGTTCTTCCCTGCCGGCAGGCAGCCCTCGGTCGGCCAGAATCCCAAAGTCTGGGTCCGGCGTCGGCTGTTCAACCATGCTCCCTGACGTCAGAGCCCCAGGAGTATAAAGCTGACAGCTGACGCCACCTTCTCCAGTCTTTCTTGCCATGCGGTGATGGCAGTTCGCAAGTGCTGGTCAGTTGACACCTGACGAATTTTTCTATATACTTCGGTCCAAAGACTTTCTTCTCCACTCAAAGCGAAGTACCCCGTTGGGGAAACTTTTTTTCTTGCTCCACTCCGATGTCAGAAAAAGTTAATAATTGTATTTCATGTGGGAAGCAAATACCTCATAAGGATTTTCATTCTTACTGTATTCCTTGCTTAGGCCCTGACCACGACGTAGCTAGTTGTCAATTTTGTGCTAGATTCAATCAACGTACAATTAAGTGAAGGTACGATTTTGCTTTTCATTACTTCGGTAAGCGCTTTAACTACAAAATGTCATCGGATACGGTTCAGGTTACCGGAGTTCACAAACGTCGCAAGGATAAAGACAGGCCTCCAAGGTCCAAATCTGATGATAGCGCACATGCGGAGCCAGCTTCAGGTTCGGCCGTCGTCAGTGAGGCACTTTTGCAGCCCCTGTCGTCGGCCATTTCAGAACCGATGGCCAAAATGGACTCTCATGAGGAGCCAACCAGGCCTTTAAATATTTCTGTTGCAGGACCTTCGGACGGGTCCGAAGCCGCTGTGCAGTTACCGGCTTCCGAAGGGGTTTTCAGGCCTACTCAGCTTCTAGTGAAGGCAAAGCCAAAGTCAAAGGCAAAGACTCCTTCTAAACCAAAGACTTCAACACAGGCCTCTTCTGAACCGGCTCCCAAGTCACAGAAACAGTTACTCAAGATGGAGGATTTACTTACTATGATTAGGGGTTCACATCCCCCTCCTGACAAAAGACCAAGGCAGGATGTTTATTATGATTCCTCTGATCAGGCTTCTGTTTCCTCAGTTTCTTCTAATCAGGAATATTCTTTCCCTCCTTATGAGGATTCTGATGCTGAAGAATCCATTCCTTCAGCTTCTCCTCCTGAGGGTTTCTCTTTTGGGGAAACGTTGCATGAAATGAGGGAACATTTCCACTGGGAGGGACAGGAGTATTCGGAATCCAAGAAAAGACTGAGGGATTTTCTTCTTCTTCCCCAACATAGACCCCTGGCTATTCCTCCTGTTTTGGATATTGTAGATGATGCTTTTTCGGAGTCTAACTTAACCCCTGACACTTTTCCTCCTGCTCCTGTTAAGCCTGATAGATATTACAGGGTTCCTGATTCCCATCAGTTTTTATACAAGAACCCTACTGCTGACCCTGAAACCATTTCTCAGGGTCCTAAGGGAGTTAAGGCCGCTTCTGCCAAAAATCCCATTCCTACTGAAAAGTATTCTCAATCCTTAGAAAGATGGGGCAAAAAGGTGTACACTTCTGCTACTTTGCCCATTGGGGCTTTAAACTGTCAGTTTCATATGCTTAAATACCAACAATTTCTCTTGTCTGTCAAAAACAAAAGTTTACTTCCATTTCTGCTTGTGCAGATGATAAGGAATTACATGACTTATTGCATGCCACTGAACAGGTTGGGAAGCATGGTTTACACTGTGGATTTGATGCCTTGGAGGCTTCTTGTAGGGCTGCGGCCTCTGGCACAGTCATTAGAAGACATGCATGGCTAAAGGAACAAAATTTACCTGAACAAGTAAAGGCTAAATTATTGGATGCTCCTGTTCAGCATAATGTTTTGTTTGGATCTAAAGCTGAAGAGGTGATTAAAAAGATGGAGGATAAGGCGAAATCCATGCAAACAGTTAAAGATTTCTTACAAGTACAGCCACCTAGATTTAGCAGGAATTGGCCTTCAAAAAATTGGTCCTTTCCCTCTTCAGACAGGCCTCAAAGGGGTAGATATAGACGCTTTTGAGGGAGGCCTCAAACACAAGCTGCTTATAGACCAAGACAGTGGACTGCTTCCACCCCTAGGGGAGGAGACGACAGGTCACAATCTCAAAGGAAACAAACTCAATGACTCCCTCTCTTGGGCTACAGGAACGTCTTGCCTGGAAGCCCCTCTCGGAGGAAAACTCTCTCTTTTATCAAAATTGGACTCAAATAACCCAAGACAAATGGGTTTTGGATGTGATTTTAAGAGGTTACAAATTCCATTTTCATACCTTGCCAAGGCCAAGCGGATGGCCAGACCTTCCAAAACATCAATGGATGGAGGCCTTAAACCAGGTGGAAGCTCTTTTGGCAATGAATGCCATAGAACTGGTTCCTCTTTCAGAGATGGGAAAAGGTTTTTACTCAAGGCTCTTTCTAGTCCCAAGGAAGCTAAACTCACGGAGACCCATTCTGGATCTGTCGGTCTTGAACACCTTTCTAGAGATTCCAAAATTCAAGATGCTTACTCTACAGCAGCTTCTTCCAATGCTGTCCAAAGATGCATGGATCGTAACTTTGGATTTAAAGGAGGCATATTTACACATTCCCATCAGGCAGGATCGTAGAAAATACCTCCGGTTCAAGGCCGGATCGAGGCACTTTCAATTCTCTGTGCTGCCCTCTGGATTGTCTACTGCACCCAGGGTCTTCACCAAATGCCTGGCTCCAGTAGTAGCTTACTGCAGACTCAAGGGAATTAAAATTTACCCTTATCTGGACGATTGTCTAATTCAGGCAGACAGCAAGGATGTCTTACTCCAGCATCTAGAATTTGTACAGAATCTCCTCAAGTTCCTGGGATTCTCTGTAAACATAAAGTCAAATTTGACACCATCACAACAGATAACTTTTCTGGGTGCACTTCTAAACACTACAACCCAGATGGCATTTCTGACATCCGAAAAACAATTACAGCTGGCTTCAACTTTCAAAACCTTGGCAACTCTAACTCAACTATCTGCAAGGAAATTCCTGCAGGCTTTGGGTTACATGGCCTCCTGCATCCTTCTCATACCATATGCAAGACTACACATGAGGAAAATACAGTGGTACCTAAAAAGTGTATGGTCTCAGCATTGCCACAGTTTAGACATACTGATCTCCGTCCTTCCTTGCCTTCAAAAGGAATTTCTTTGGTGGTCCAGGGCTTGTGCACTAAACAAAGGGAAACCCTTTCATCTGCCTCCTGCCACTCGGATTCTAACCACGGACGCCTCGGATTATGCTTGGGGAGCCCATTTTCAGGGCAATTGTCTGCAGGACCTTTGGACAAAGGATCAGAAGCACCTGCATATCAACTTAAAGGAAATGTTAGCCGTTCAGAAAACTTTATTGGCCTTCAGGAATCTTTTACAACCAGGACAACTACTAATATGGATAGACAACACCACAGTTATGTGGTACATAAACAAGCAAGGGGGATCTCATTCCTACCCCCTATGCAGACTAGCCATGGATCTATGGAACACAGCTCTAGCTTACAATCTGGATCTTCAAGCTCAGTTTCTACCAGGGAAACAAAACCTCCTGGCAGACGGTTTGAGCAGAAACCTTTCAGATCCATACGAGTGGATGCTGGACACCAAAATATTCAGGATGATAACAGCAGTCTGGGGATGTCCTCACATAGACCTCTTTGCATCCCATCTCAATCATCAACTACAGAATTTTTGCACCAGGACTTTCCACAGAGAAGCTTTGAAAGTGGTTGCCCTGTCATTCAGTTGGAGGAACCTCTCGGGCTATGCCTTTCCGCCACTTCCTCTTCTTCCACTGGTTTTATTGAAGATAAAACAGGACAAGCCCAAGATGATAATCTTGCTGGCTCCAAATTGGCCTCGGCAGTTTTGGTATCCAACTCTAAAAAAAACCTATGTCTGGAGCCCCCTTGGGTTTTACCTCAGTCTCTGGACCTTCTGTCCCAGCATCAGGGTCAGGTTCTACACTCTCATGTCAGAACTCTCAGCCTAGCGGCCTGGTTAATCCAGGGCCTTTGATTTCTTCTTTACTGCCCAAGCAGGTTATGGATGTCATTTTAGAAGCCAGACGTCCTAGCACTAGAAAATCTTATGCAGGAAAATGGAAAAGATTTTGTTCCTGGATGCAGGCTCAGGATTCTGATCCTCTTCTTCCTAACATTACTTTAATTTTACTTTACTTGACAGATCTCTTACATAAGGGTCTCTCTTTTTCTTCCATTAAGATACATGCCTCTGCTATTTCTGCTCATTGTAATACTCTATACTATTACCTATAGTACAAGACCCTCCCATCTTTTCCCACCAGCTCATGAGACAGTTTCTCAGAGGAGCTAAGAACTTAAGACCTCCTAGATCTCCTCCCATTCCTGCTTGGGATCTCAACTATCTTTTGGAAAAACTAACGTCGCCTCCTTTTGAGCCTGCTGCCTATTCTGACATCAAGTTTTTATCTTGGAAAACAGCTATCCTGTTAGCTCTAACCTCTGCCAGGAGAGTTTGAGTTACAAGCTCTTATGGCTGTGGAACCTTGTATTATTTTTCATCAAGACAGGGCATCTCTGAGGACAAATCCTACCTTCATGCCTAAGGTGGTTTCCAAAGTGGCTTTAAATCAAACTATCCACTTGCCAACCTTTTTCCCCTCTCCTCAAAATAAAGGGGAAAGGATCTTACATTCCTTGGATGTACACAGACAACTACGTTTTTACCTGAACAGAACCAAGGACATCAGAAAATCAGAACAATTGTTTGTTTCTTATGCTTCAAGTTCCCAAGGTAAAGCCATTTCAAAACAGACCATTTCCAAATGGATTGCTCATGGAATCAGATTTTGTTATTCTCACCATGGAAAGCAAATCCCAGGGAGTAAACGGACTCATTCCACCAGAGCTGCTGCCACTTCTGCGGCCTTCCTCAGGGGAGTACCTACCAATGACATTTTGGAAGCTGCAACTTGGAGTTCAGTGCATACTTTTTCTAAGCACTACAATCTACCTCTCTACTCTAAGTCTAGGGCAGGCTTTGCCTCTGCAGTCTTGCAGGGCCTCGCCCCTTCCTGTTTATGACCACCTCCCTTTCTTTCAGCTTTGGGATTCTACCCTACAGTCATGACTGCAACAGTGAAACACGATGAACATAGTACAGTTGTGTACACCTACCATAAATGTAGATGTTCGAGTGTCTTCACTGTTGCAGTCGGGGTTTCCCTCCCTCCTGTCCCCTCTTATTTTTACTTTTGTGTATTTCCTTTTTTCACCATTCTTCTGAGGTGTATTTGCAAAGGTTATGGGACCTTTTTCATTTTGGGACTCCTGACATCTGGGGCAAGAAAAACTGGAGAAGATGGTGTCGGCTGTCAGCTTTATACTCCTGGCGCTCTGACGTCAGGGAGCATGGTTGAACAGCCGACGCCGGACCCAGACTTTGGGATTCTGGCCGACCGAGGGCTGCCTGCCAGCAAGGGAGAACCCTATAGTCATGACTGCAACAGTGAAGACACTCGAACATCTACATTTATGGTAGGTGTACACAACTGTACTTTCTAGAAATTGTTGATGTTTTTTCAGAATCTAGTATGACTCCTGATTCTCTGCTTCTGGCTCCTAGTAAGCCAGACAGATGTTACAGGATTCCTGACTACCCACAAATTCCTTTTCAAAATTCCTATTGCTGATCCTGAAACCATTTCTCAGGGTCCCAAGGGCATTAAGGCCTCTACTGCTAAAAATCCTACCCCTTCTGATAGAGATTCCAGGGCGCTGGATAGATGGGGTAAGAAGGTTTACACTTCTGCAACCTTGGCAATCAGGGCTTTAAACTGTCAATTTCATATGCTTAAATATCAACAGCATATTATGGGACTAAAACAGAAAATGATGTTAATTTTTGACTTTGTGAAAAATAAAGATTTACAGGATTTATTACATTCAGCCGAACAAGTTGGAAAACATAGTTTGCAATGTGGTTTTGATTCCTTGGAGGCCTCTTGCAGGGCTGCTGTAACTGGATCTGTGCTAAGAAGGCATGCTTGGCTCAAAGAGCAAACTCTGCCTGACCATGTTAAAGCAAAATTGTTGGATGCTCCTTTACAATAGGACCGTCTCTTTGGTACTAAGGCTGAAGAAGTGTTAAAAAAAGGTGGAAGATAAAGCTAAATTTATACAAACTGTGAAATATTTCTTAAAGTGCAACCTCCAAAGTTTAGTAGGCACTAAGAATTCAATCTTACCGTTCTCCCACAGCTAGAACAACCATCGCTCATACTCCTCTAATCTCTACCCTCCTCTATGCCGCACGTATTTTTACTAACCTTTCTAAACATAACCTCAGCAAACTGGAAACTTCCTACAATAACATCGCTAGATTTGCAACAGGAAACCCTTACAGAACCCACCACTGCATAAATATAAAGCAGCTTGGATGGCTTGAACTGCAAAACGTGATTACATTCCATCAACTAACCATTGCCCATAAAACTCTTTATAAACCTTCCTGTACTCCTATTCTATCTACCCTCATCACTCCATACACAAATCTGAAATCACTACGTTCCTCACACAAAAATCTCCTATATACCTCTAAACCTAACAACAAGGCTGGTGAATCTCGCTTCTCTAATGCTGTTGGAAAAACCTGGAATCTTCTCCCCAGCGACCTTTCCTCTCTTCCCTCTCTATCACTCTTCAAAAATAGACTAAAACTGTACCTTAGAAAACACTGGTTGTGCCCCTGTACTAAACCTGACTAGGCTTCTACCACCTAATTAAACTGAGCTCTGCCTATCCCTCACTACTCATAAACCAATACATATTATTTCCCTATAAATATAGATTTCCTCCTAAACTACACTGTGCCCAGTCACTCTCTACACTTCCTACTGAAGAATATGTTTTCTTTTACATTATACTTGTATATTATACTTGTATATAATTAACCTGTCTCCTCTTTTGACCTTAGTCTTTCTGTTTATCTATATTGTAGACCTGCATATTGTATAGTGTAAGCATTCTTGCACTACAAGTTTTTTTTATCCTCACAGTATTTTATGTTGTAACCTGTAGTATTCATTGTTTACAACTAATGCTGTTTAGTCATTTTTTTCTTTTATTTTACTCTTGATGTACCTGAAATCTGCTTGTTTAATATGAATATTTTTATTTAGTCTTATTTTGTATATTGAGTACTAAGTTTTTCATTTATCATTACTGGAGCTGATCTCCCCGGGCCTCTACGGGAAATGGACATGTATCCAGCTAGACTAGCCCAGTCAACAAATGTAAAATAAAATAAAAATAATAAAAACTGGTCCTTTCCAGTTCCTTAGAGAGCCGCTCAAATCCAGACATTCCAAAGGCTCCAGGTTTTCAATTATAAGGAACTTTTAGAACAAAACAATGGGGTGCCTCCACCTCCAAATCTGGAAACCACAAGGCACCTCCCTATGGTAAACAGTCTCAATGACTTCCCTCTACACTCACCAAGCACTTACCTTTTAGCCGCCCCTTTGGGGGGAAAACTGGTACTTCATGCACGAAACTGGCAACTTATTACCCAGGACAAATGGGTTTTAAATATAGTATCCCAGGGATACAGATTTAATTTCCACATGTTGCCAATCCCAAACGGATGGCTAGACATGCCCCCAAATCAGTGGGCAGAGGCCCAGAAACAAGTTCTGTCCCTCATGAACATGGGGGCTATTCAACCAGAAGAGGAAAAGGGACACGGTTTCTATTCAGGACTTTTCCTGGTACCCAGAAAAGACAAATCATGGCGCTCAATTCTGGACTTAGCCACTCTAAACACATTTCTGGACATTCCAAAATTCAAAATGCTGACTCTTCAACAGTTACTACCTATGCTGGGCAAAGATGCCTGGTTGGTAACTCTAGACTTGAGGCTTACCTGCTTATCCCAATCAGGGAATCTTACAGAAGGCTACTTACATTACCAGTTCTCTGCACTGCCCTTTTGCTTATCTACTGCGCCCAGGGTCTTCACAAAGTGCCTGGCTCCACTCATTGCATTTTGCAGGCAAAGAAATATTCAAATATATCCATACCTGGACGATTGTCTAATTTAGGCAGACAACGAGGACATTCTTCTAAAGCATCTGGCGTTTGTAAAAGGGTTCTAACTTGTCTAGGGTACACCATAAACGAAAAGAAATCACAACTGGTACCCTCTCAAATTACATTCCTGGGTGCAAGCTTGAATACAACTGCCCAGATTTACCTTATGCCAGAAAAGCAAATTCACTTGGTGACCTACTTCAAACAAGTGGCCACAAAAAACCTATCTGCAAGACAAATTCTGCAAGCCTTGAGTTTCATGGCCTTCTGCATTCTTCTAATTCGATATGCAAGACTGCATATGAGGAAACTTCAGTGGTACTTAAAAAGTTTATGGAGTCAAAATTCACAGCCTAGAAACAATGATTCCTATCATACCTTGTCTGCAACTAGAGTTCCTATGGTGGGCAGAGGCCTGCCACCAAAACAAGGGACTGCCATTCACTCCACTCCCTGCCGCCCAAACCCTAACTACAGATGCATCAGACTATGCTTGGGGGGCTCATCTGGCGGGGAAGTGCATTCAGGGCAAATGGAGCCCAAATCAAATGCACCTTCATATCAATCAGAAAGAGATGCTAGCTGTACAGAATGCACTGACAGCCTTCAAGGACTACCTTCATCCAGGACAATTAATGATAAAGGCAGACAACACCACAGTTGTGTGGTACATAAACAAGCAGGGCGGTACACATTCCTATCCCCCTTTGCAGACTAGCCTTGGCATTGTGGAACATGGCCTTGACCTACCAAATACAACTATAAGCTCAATTCCTGCCAGGAAAGCTGAATACTCTGGCAGACGAACTAAGCAGAAATCTCATGGATCCACATGAATGGAAACTGGAACCATGGATTTTCAACATAACACGCATATGGGGGAGTCCAGACATGGATCTCTTTTCCTCACCCCAGAACTATCAGTTGGACAAATTCTGCACAAGAATTCATCACAAAAAAGCTTGGAAAGTGGATGCTCTATTATTCAGCTTTAACACCTATCAGTCTATGCCTTTCCACCTCTGCCTCTGCTCTCCAAAGTTCTACTAAAAGTCAGACAGGACAAACAAAAATTATCCTGATTGCTCCAGACTGGCCTCGCCGACACTGGTCCCCACTCCTGCGCAGGGTGTCACAACTTCCTCCCTGGCACCTGCCTCACACCTTACCTACTGTCTCAGCAGAACTACCAAATTCTGCACACGCAGCTCCAAACTTTGAATCTTGCAGCGTGGCTAATCATCTAATTTCACCCTTGGCATCCCTCAGCAAACCTGTGATGGATGTCATTTTGGAGGCTAGAAGGCCTAGTACTAGAAAATTTTATGCTGACAAATGGAAAATATTCTGTGCCTGGAACCAATCAGAAGGAATAAGCACAGCAATGCACAATATTCCTCAGATTCTACAATACGTAACTGAGATGCTTCACTAGGTCCTATCTTTTTCTTCCATAAAAATCCATGCCTCTGCCATTTCAGCTCATTACAACACAGAACCTCCCCTCTTCTCTCATCCTCTGCAAAAGCAGCATATCAGAGGGGCCAAGAACTTAAGAACTCACAGGAGAGCGCCAAACCCCTGCATGGGACCTCAATTTTGTTTTGGAAAAACTCACTCTTCCTCCTTTTGAGCCAGCTGCTACTGCAGACCTAAAATTTCTCTCCTGGAAAACAGCTTTCCTTTTAGCAGTCACTTCAGCTAGAAGGATTTCTGAATTACAGGCTCTTATGGCAGTGGAGCCTTACATTATTTTTCATGCGGACAGGGTGTCTCTCAGGACCAATCCATCTTTCATGCCTAAGGATGGTATCCAGTGTGGCTCTCAATCCAGACCATTCATCTACCAACTTTCTTTCCCAATCCACAGAATAAGGGTGAGCGGATTCTGCACTCACTGGATTTACACAGACAACTTAGATTTTACTTAAACAGGACAAAATCTCTAAGAAAATCTAAACAACTATTGGTGGCATTTGCTGCAGGGGCAGAGGGAAAGGCTGTTTCAAAGCAGACTATTTCCAAATGGATAAGCCATTGTATTTGTTTCTGCTGTATCCACCATGGTAAAACTATCCCCAAGGGGGTCAGATCTCATTCCACCAGGGCTGCATCTACTTCTGCAGCCTTTCTCAGAGGGGTTCCTACCAGAGTCATTCTAGTAGCTGCTACCTGGAGCTCAGTTCATACGTTCATCAAACATTACCATTTACCTCTCTTCTCTAAATCCAGAGCTGGCTTTGCCACTGCTGTCCTGCAGGGCCTTATAGCTGCTCCCAATGCTGTATAAATCCATCCTCCCAACCATAGCTTTGAGAATCTACCCAAATGTAATGACTGCAACAGTGAAACACGAACATAGTACAGTTGTGTACACTTACCGTAGATATTCGAGTGCATTCACTGTTGCAGTCCTGGTTACCCACCCTCCAGCCCCCTGTTTTTCTCTTACTATATCTCTACTTTCTTTTACTACGCTTAAACGCCTTTTTGGTGTATTTGCTTTTGTTTGGAGGTATATTTTTTGGGTTTTAAGTTATATACATTCATATGTATATATTTTGCTCCCCATTTGGGGGCACGTGACATGTGGGGCAAGAAAAACTGATGTAATGGCATTGGCCGCATATTTTATACCCCTGACAACCTGACGTCATGCAAGAAGGGACAGCAACCGATGCAGGACCCAAGACTTTGTTAATCAGGCCGACTGAGGGCAACCTGCCAGCAGATTACCCAAATGTAATGACTGCAACAGTGAATGCACTCGAACATCTACATTTATGGTAAGTGTACACAACTGTACTTTCCCGATAGCTCGGGCCAGTAAATTTTAAATACTTTACTATTTTTCAAATATTGTTGTTATTTTTTCACTATAGTAGATAGATATTTAGGTTAGATAAGCTCTTAAAGCTTTACAGAGTTCCCTTCCATGTGTGCTGTTTCTTAGCTTTATATTTGGCCTCGTTTTTCTTATAAGCCTATTTAACTTCTCTGATTAAAACATTCTTTATTCAGTGACCTTTTGTCACATATATTATACTATTGTGTGATTATTTAGTGTGAATTTACTTGTTAAAATTGTGTGTGTGCTTGTTAGGTTCAACTTTAGACTTGTGTGCATATATTTAGCCTGTTTTTATAAGGCTTAGTAGTGATAATTGGCCTCAGTTTAAAAGGCTTGTGTGTTCCTGCTGATAGCCTGTTTTTTATTAAAAGGCTTATTAGTGCTTATAGTTGGCCCTAGGTAAAAGGTTTGTGTGTGTGTGTTTATCTATGTGCTTATAGTTAGCCTGGCTGTTATTAGAAGGCTAATTTATATTGCTGTTGTTGTGTGTGTCATGGCTGATGTAAAAGAAAAACACCCTAAGTCAGGTTTTAAAAAAATGCCCTAAATGTGGGCAGAAGACGTCTGTTACTGACTGCCATGTGAACTGTCTATTGCTTGGGTGCCTTGCACCTACAAGAAACATGCTCTATGGTCATTCTTTTTCCTCTAGAGTTCTCCGAGAGAGAGAGAAAGCTTATTGATAGGGGTTTGTTGAAACCTTCTTTCCAGGAGACTTTGAGTGACCAGGATGGATCTAGTAAGTCCTTAAAGTCCTCCAAGACTTCCGAAGAATCAAAAGAATCAAGAAAATAAATCTAGATAGTCTGTGACATCGGCTCCACAGGTCTCAGAGCCGATCCTTGGTCTTGGAACTGCTCTCCGAAACTCCTATTTGCCTCTTCTCCAATCGGTACCATAAGTCTGATCATCTGGATCTTCTGTAAGCCTATCTGATTTGGATGTGGATGGGTGGTGCAGAAGTTTTTACAGGCACCGGCCTTTGCCAAATTATCGGCTCCAACCCAGGCGGGGTTCAGAGCTAAAGACCCTTATGCCAGCTATATCTCTTCCTCTGAGCCATACCAGTCCTTCAGAGCCGGAGGAGTCGGACCTGCTCATTGTGGAGCCTTCGGAGCATACGCCTGCTCCAGCGTCTTCGGCTCCATTCACTCTGATGCCCTCGGTGCTGATTGAGGACTCTTGGAGCCAACGCTCTCTGGTTGGGTCAGGGCAGGATAGTCTAACTGACTTGTCTGTTCCAACTTTGCCTCTCCGGGCGTCTGCTCGGATGTGCTCCGCTCCTACCTCGGGCTTGGAGCCCACTGTCCTGGTGCCAGGGGTATCGACTGTTTCCTCTGATCCGTCGGTCCCTTCGCATCAGAGCAGAGGTGCCTTTGAAGCCATGAAGAGAGTTATGTCTCCCAAGACATCTTCAACTTTGGGTCTGGCTTCTTCATCCCCTAAAGCACCTGTGTCTGCTTCTGTCTCTCAGATCCTTGCAGAGATCCAGAGCCTCAGAAAGCCCCATTGGGTGGCCCATGCTCTTCTGAGACCTCCCCAGAAGCTCCCACTGATGAAGTTTCCAGGAAGAGTGTGTGTGTAAGAGGAAACATTTGGACTCCCCTCGGGAGTCATTAACATCTGACATTGACTTGGATGAATCAGAAAGGTCCCCACGGTCCCCCTCTTAGAACATCTCATTTGCTGAGATAGTGGAAATCCTTGGGCAGAGGGAGTGACTAGCAGTCCTCCAACCATACTGAGAACACATCGGTCCTCATGAAGGCTTTCAGGTCTCAGTCCTCTACCTGTTGGGTATCTCCGCCCTTCGATGAGCTGATGCAGCTGGTCTCATGAAGGGCGTGGGAGTCTCCGGATACTATGGAGCCTGTCCGTAGGAGGCCTAATAAGTTCATATATGCCTCCCTAAATAAATCCTTGATAAAAGGTGTGCCAGTTGATACCATGGTGATGGCAGCAGCAGCCACCAAAAAGGAAATGTCTGAAACTTTCTCATCTATCCATCCTCCTATCAGAGACTCCAGGATCATAGATATATATGGGAAGCCCATGTTTAGTTCAGTGACTTTTGCTCTTCATTCGCTTAACTGTTTAACCCAGTTTACTAGACTACAAAGTGATCTCCTTAAAGAGCTGGGAGATGCTCTTCAGGGTACAGTAGCCACAGGCGCTACAGACAGAGTTGCCGCCCAGCTTGCTACCCTCAGTTCTATAGTGAACTCGTCCATGTGCCTCATTTCATATGCAGTTGATGGAAGGAGTAGGGCAGCAGGTACAGGAGTTGCTCTTAGGGAGACACTCCTGGATGCGTTTGTGTTCCTTCGCGGAGCCCTTCAAGTCAACCTTTGTGAATACCCCCTTTGATGGCTTGTCCCTTTTCGGGCTTAAAGTCAAGGAACCATTAACCAGGTGTGGGCAGGACGGAAAGACTGTCTGCCATCTGGGACCATTTTTCCACCTCTACCAGACCCTACCCCAAGGGTCAGAGAGGTGGGAAAATGTGGTTCCGAAAACCCCAAGGAGCCTTTCAGGACACGTGGTGAACCCGATCCAGAGGCAGAGGAGGAGGCAGTAATGGAAGACGCTGCCCTCGCGGCAGAGGGGGGTCCACAGCACCAGGGTGACAGATCACTTCTTTGGGAAGCCCTACCAGCGCTCCTGAAAGGAGGCCCGACTGTCCTGCTCTGGAGGCAGTCGGGGGTCGCTTATCTCTGTACCCAGACACCTGGCTCAAAATAAACTACTTTTGGGTACAAAGTATCATTTCCAGAGGATACTTCATCCCTTTCACCACAGCCCTTCACCTACAAGGAAAATCCCGGACGTTCCACGCAGGTATAGGGAACAAGCAACAGTAGCGGTCCAGATGTTGCTAAGAAAGAGTCATCCAACCAGTCCAGACAGGATCTGGAACTTACTCAAGGTTCTTTTTAATTCCAAAAAGACAGGAGACTGGAGACCTTTATTGGACCTCAGCAGACTAAACAAATCTGTAAAGAAAGAGAAGTTTCAGATGGTATCACTTCAGTCAATACTTCCCTTCCTAGGGAAAGACAATTGGATGTGCTCGATAGATCTCCAGGATGCGTACTACCACATAAAAATGGCCAGGCCATCCAGGAATAATCTGTGGTTCTGGCTGGGAGTTGATCATTACCAGTTTCGAGCCCTGCCCTTTGGTCTCACTACAGCCTCAGTGTGTTCAAATGCATGGCAATGGTCAGGGCTCACCTGAGACATTTAGGATTCCAGGTGTTTCTGTACCTAGACTATTGGCTTCTTACCGCCACCACCAGGCAACAACTCATTCAGGCCAGGGAGTCCACTCTGTCACTCTGCAATCAGCTGGGCATTACAATAAACTCAGAAAAATCTGCTTTGTCGCCATTGCAGCATATTGTTTTTATCTGAGCAGAACTGGACACCACCACCACGCCGAGACTTCCAGTAGAAAGAGTCTTACTTCTCCTTCAGCATGTCCACATTCTAATATACAAAAACAAAGCACCAGCATCAGAAGTTCTGAACTTGTTGGGTATGATGGCAGCAGCAATTCTAGCCATACCACTAGGTCGTATGCACATGCATATTCTACAATGGCGGCTGTTCACTCAATGGTCTTCCCAAGAACTCCCCATGTCTCACATGATAATGATCACAAATTCCTGCAAAAAGGATCTTCAGTGGTGGTTGACCTCACTTCATGTTATGATAGGACGCCCATTTGTGCTACCCCCTTCAGCGGCCACAGTGACCACCGACGCTTCCCTGATACGGTGTGGGGGGGGGGGCATTTTCAGGGAAAGACAGTCCAAGGTAAATGGACAGATCAAGAGATGCATCTGCATGTCAATGTCCTCGAGTTGAGAGCAGTACTTTTGGCATTGCAGTACTTCCAGGACTCTCTTCCTCTGGGTACAGTTGCAATTCAGACTGATAACATGTCAGTGGCCTGGTATTTGAACAAACAAGGAGGAACCAAATCTTACCCCCTTTGTTGCGCGAGGCTCTGAGTATGGCAGTGGGTTATTTCCACCCAGTGCTTTCTGTTAGCAATGCACATCCTGAGGAAATCCAACATGATAGCAGACAAGTTGAGCAGAGGAATTTTTATTGCCCCACGAGTGGTCCCTGAAGAAGGAAATAGCAGACGGGATATTCTGCAGGAAATTGCAGACAGGATATTCCTTGCTGCCACGTTTTTGCCAGTCACATGAACACCAAATGCAGAAGCTACTTTGCCCTAATCCCCCTCCGGGAGAAGCCCCAAGGGACGCACTCGTTCACAATTGGCCCCCAGATCTCCTCTATGCATTCCCACCAATCCCGTTGATACCCAAGGTATTACAGAAAGCCAAAGCCCTGGGAAGGACATTCTAATAGCTCCCTATTGGCCTTGTCAGATTTGGCTCCCCTTCCTTCGACTTCATCTTTTGGAGGACCCCTGGATCTTGGACCCAATTCCAGACCTTCTGGCGCACTCATCGGGGGAACTTCATCCCTGTCTGCAGTCCCTGAAGCTGATAGCTTGGCTGCTCCAATTCCCATCATAGCCAGGTTCCATAACCTTTCCAATGAGATGAAGCAAATTCTCCTATCCTCTCATAAATCCTCTATGAGGAAACTGTACCTCAGCAAATGGAAAACATTTTCTATATGGGCCTCTAAAAACAATATTGATCCCTACTAAGCCCCTATGGTCTCTATTCTAGATTTCTTAACCATGATATTCAGTAAAGGAGCTGCAGCAGCAACAGTCCATGTTTCTACTAGCTGCCATTTCTAACTTTCATCTGGGATTTGAAGGATTGAATATTATGTCACACATTATCCAAAGCCTTTCTCAAAGGGACCTTTCATATTAGACCACCTGTGAACTTTCCCTATTCTCCATGGAATCTAAATTTTGTGCTTCTCCGCATAATTCTTCCTCCATTGCAACCAGCTTCCTCATGTGACCAAATTTTTATCATAGAAAAACATCTTTTTAGTGGCTATTACTTCTGCCCGCAGAGTGTCAGCTTCAGGCCTTATCCATTAAGCCTCCTTATTTGATTTTCCATGCTGACAGTCTCTCACTTCAAACAAACCCCTCTTTCTTACCCAAAGTTTGCACTGAAACTAATCTCAACCAAATTATTGATTTGCCAGTTTTTCTTCCCCAACCATTCCAACAATGCATGCTGCACAAACTTGATGTTCACCGACAGCTCAGACTTTATTTGGATAGAACAAAAAATTTCAGAAAATCAGACCAGCTTTTTGTTTCATTCTCAGATTCCAGGAAGGGTATGCCAGTGGCTAAAACATATCTGTCTAAATGGTTATCTGATTGTATCACCTTTGCTTATTCAGCTGCCAGTATGCCCTTGGAGTATAAAATTAAAGCTCACTCAACCAGAGCAGTTTCTACATCATCTGCTTTTTCTACCAGACTTCTTGTTGATAACATTTGTGCAACAGCCACTTGGTCAAAACCTCATACCTTTATCACTCATTACAAAGTTGACAGGGCCTCCTTTGGATCCACGGTCCTGAGAAATATACTGTCGTGAGCCACCCGAGGTTGATGGTGCTTGGGATGCTATCCATCAGTAAAGAATGAAGGTTGAGATAGAGCAACTTCACATGAAGTTATGTACTTAACCATAACGTTCCATGTGAGTTCATCTCGCCTTCATTCTTACATCCCTCTCTCCTACCCCGTCCTGGGCTTTCAAAAGACCGAGATGCTAGTTCCTTCCTGGTCACTCAACCCTTCTATACTTTCTCTCTTATGGAATTATAGAATGATATATGGTATTATTTTACGCAGCAAACAAGATCTGAGGTAACTCAGGGTGCATCATGGGATAGGGACTTGACCTCAAGCTACTTGAAATCTTCGAGCTTTGCAGTAGATGCTGACTTGGAGCCGAGGGACCAGCTCTGAACCCATCAGTAAAGAATGAAGGCGAGATGAACAACTCACATGGAACGTTATGGTAAGTACATAACTTCTTTATTTGAAGTTTTCATTTGGTCTTCAGCCTGTGGGACTCTGATCCGGCATGGATCAGACTTGGCCACATACTCTAGAATCGGATCTAAGCTCCTCCCCTACCCATAATCTCCCCGCCTCCTTCTTCCCTTCAGATCGCATTTGCCGCTAATTAGAGACAGCAGTGTGGTTCAGCACGTAGTTCCATTTTAAAGTAAGAATTAAACCTTTTGATCTTTTTCTATCCCCTTTCTTCTCCTTTCGGGTCTCCTTGCATCTCTTCTTTAGTTTACCCTACCCTGTCCCTCTGTGCGCTTCATGTTAGTTTAAAAAAAAAACTCTTATTCTCTTCCCCCCTTTCTCAGTCTTCTGTGAGTGTAGTGTGTTTGGGTTCCTGTGGCCATGGCCGAACCACCCAAGCTGGGCTTCAGGAAATGTACAGTGTGTAGCCATAAGCTTCCTCCTTCTGATGGCCACACTCTGTGTGTTGTTTGCCTGGGTGTTAATCACCTGGATTCCTCCTGCTCTATCTGTGCGGGCGTCCGTCCCCGTGCCTTGATCAACAGGAGGAATAAGTTGATTCTTAAGGGCCTCCTCCCTTCAGAGGCTGCTGCTTCTTCCTCTGCTCAGACTTCTAGGACTCAACCTCTCACCAGAAAGTCTGGGGAAAGGTAAAAGATCCGTTCAAAGGAACGGGACCAGCCTAGGAAGCGGTCCCCTGACTGCTTTTCCTTGGTCGAGCCCCCGGCCAATTCATGGCCGTATCAGACACTGGGCTCTCCTAGACTCTGGTCTCCCCGCTTCTCACTAGAGCAGGAGACTTACCCAGGCACTGTCCCCCCTCTCTGCTTCCCCTTGGTGCCACTCTAGGCCTGGGTCGGTGTCTTCTTCCATCCAGTCCTCTTGGAGCCTGTCTAAAGCTGAGGTGGACAGAATGATGGGGAAGTTTAGTCGAGCCTAGATTCAGTTGCGAGTCTTGCCTGCTCCTTCCCCCTCTGGGGCTGGGAGTATGCAGTCCATTTTCCTTCACATTGCTCATCCTCCGATCTGACCTCCAGTTTTGGAGTCATTGGGTCCAAAGTTTCCCTGTGCTGAGGAGGCGGAACCGGTGGTTCCAGGGACCTTGACACCAACCATTGCCCTGAGTGGTTTGGCTCCAACGTTTTTGGAGCCGACCGACTCTTGGAGCCATAGCCTTGGTGTCTGATCAGAGAGGATGGTGTTGACTGAGGTTTTTGGACTTGGCCCTTCCTATTGGAGTTTTTGCGCCAGGCAGTTTGGCTCCGGCTTTGCCCTCAGTGCTTGGGGGGGGGGGGGAATCTGTCGTGGTTGTCCCTGCTTCAGGGGGTTTGTTCTTCTGCTTTCAGTGTGGTGGAGAGGGTCCTCTCAGCTCTTTAGAGACCCTTGACACTGTGATTCTCTGAGTCTGCCTTGGCTCCCTCTTTTCCATGCCGGAGTCTGCCATCCTTCCTCCTCAAGAACAGCCTGTTGCCACTGCACGTCAACAGATATCCCCCTGGGAACTCCCAGAGTCCTCCCCAGAAAATTCTCCTGAGGAGCCCCCTTGAAAAAACACACATGCAGGAGGAGGCACTTAGACTCCCGACTGGAGTCCCTCACAGAAGATAATGACTTGGAGGAAGGGGAGGGTTCCCCCCGATCACCCCCGGAGAATGTCTCCTTTGGAGACATCATGGAAATTCTGCAACAACGCAGAGGATGGTTTACCCAAAAGTCCAGCCCGGATGAGTCTGTATTCCTGGAGGCATTTGGTACAGAATTTTCTACCTCCTGGGTGTCCCCTCCCATGGATCCCCTTATGGATTTGATTTCATCCAGGGCATGAAAGGAACCGGATATGGTTAAGCCTATCCCCAAGTGCCCAGGCAAAATATTCTATGCTCCCTCGGATAGGCAGCATTGGTCAAAGGGATCCACAGTCAATGCCATGGTGGTTGCAGTGGCCACCAAGAAAGAACTCCATCAGGAGAGCTCTATGATCCATCCGTCAGACGGAGAGTCTCGGACTATGTACCATTTTAGGAAGCGTGCTTACGCTTCAGCTACATTTGCCTTATGTACGCTGAATCACATGGCACACATTGTCAGACTGCAGCAGGTCCTAGTTAGAGGTTGCCGAGTCTGCCCCAGGGTCCATATCGGCAGGGGAGAAAAAGGTTATGTGATGTTGTCCTATCTCTCCTTCATTCTTACTAGGTTGGGTTCGGATCTGATCCTGGTATCTGTCTCAGCCTTTATTTTCAAGCTCTAGGCTTTACTGCCAGCTCGTGGGTAAAATCCCTATCCCACCATGCACCAGAACCCTGTCCAAATCCCGTTTACTGCTAAAGATCAGGTGTTCATCTGCTAGCTCCGGCTAAGTATCTTTCTTTACCTTGCTTTGGCTTTCACGGTTGCAAATTTTTTTTCTGGTGTTTACTTTAAATTGTGGTTATAACTAGATAAGTATTTTTTGCCGCTATTGTGTTTTGCAATTGGCCATCGTTTTTCGTTGGGCTTTTGCTGTCCCTCTCCCAGCACTTTTTACTGTTAAATAGCCTGTTTAAGTTAGAGGCCTTTTAACCCTACTGTTATTTCCTTCCTTTTTCATTAATACTTTATTGTTAGTTTGTCTTGTTCTACTTTAGATACAGTTTAAGTTAGAGAGTTTCATCTAACTACTTCTGTTTTGTTCTGGTCATAGTCTGTTTTAAGTTAGAAGAGGGGTGTGCCACTTCTCCCTAGCTTGACCCATTTAAATGAGAGGGTCTAGCTTTAGTTATAAAAAGATGTTCGTTTTACTGTTGCATTTAGCACATTTGATTTATTCCTGCCAAGGTAGCCCTCTGCTGGTCCGAATGCCAGAGGCATAGTATTTCTGTGTCGGTTACTGTCATTTCAGGACTGACATCAGGTCATCAGTAGTATAAAGTAAGGCAGCCGACACCAGTACATCAGTCTTTCTTGCCGTAGAGCCTGAAGCAGAAGCAGTTTGCACGAATGCCGGTCAGCTGCTACCCGAGTTTCGTCTACCGAATTGACGTTGAAGTCTTCTAAAGCTAAGTACCCCATTAAGGATCCTTTTTTCTTACACTAACCAATGTCAAAAAAAGTTAATTGTCTCTCCTGTGGAAAGCAAATACCACACAGAGACTTTCATTCTTACTGCGTCACTTGTTTAGGCCTAGACCACAATGTCCCCCCATTGTCGCTTCTGTGCTTTGTTCAACTCCAGAACTATCCGTCATCAGGCCCCTATTGTAGCTAGATATTTTTGCTTAGTCTTTGAACTCCAATATAGCAGATCTTCCGAAAAAACATAAAGATAAAGACAGACTGCACAGGTCCAAAACTACTGATGACGCTTCAGTTAAGCTAGTTGTCAGTTCTCCAGTCCTCAGTGAGGGGCTTTTGCAGCCCCTGATGTCTGCTTCTGTGGATTCGCAGACCATTACTGAGACCCTTTCAGAGTTCAGTTCAGTATGTCACAAAACTCTTCGACTAATGATCCTGTGGTTGTCTGTACCTTGGATGGGTCCGGAGCCACTGAGCAGGCACAGGCTTCCGAGGAAGTCCTTTGCGCTACCGATTCTTGACACAAACTGTCATTTTCTTTCGCGACTACCATTCTTTCGAAAACTACCGAGTTTCTTAGGCCCAGGGTACAAACCACACCCAAGAAACCGACGACCCAATCTCAGGCACCTGCTTCCTTGCCTCAGTCTCAGATACTTAAAATGGTGGAAGACCTTATCATGCTGTTGAGGGGAAGCCAAGCTACCCCCTCCAAAAGGAAAAGAGATCTGTCCTTTGTAGTTTTGTCTGAACAAGAATCAGATGACTCTAATGCATCTGAATGTGAAGACATGCAACCTCTCTCTACTTGGATTCTAATGCAGAGGATTCCATACCTTCAGCCTCTCCCCCAGAAGATTTTTCCTTTGGGGAAACACTTCATACCTTAAAGGAGCATTTCCAATGGGAGAGTCAGGTCTACCCACAGTCTAAAAAGAGACTCAGGGAATTCTTAGATCTTCCACAGCACAGACCCTTTTCCATCCCCCCAGTCCTGGATGTTGTGGAGGATGTTTTCCTGGAATCCAGCTCTACTCCTGACCCCCTACCTCCTGCACCCAGAAAACCAGACAGGTACTATAGAGAGCAGCAACACACCAAACAGCCAATACCTTTCTTCACTTTATTGTAAGATCTGGTACCTCGGCAGTTCGCCTTCAAGGATCACAATTAATAGCTGCACACTGTCAGCTTTTATAGTAAAGATTCAAACAATCAATAAAACAGTTATCCAATTAATACACTCAAAAAAAAGATTTAAAGTGACCTAGTGAATAACAAATTTTAAACCATATATTTTAAACTAATTTATAAAAAACAAAATACAATATTATTATACATCATATATAAATTATTTTTAATGAAATATATTTTATTCATGTATAAATATGTATATATAAAATATTTATTTATTTATTTCCAAACTCCATCATATGCCCAATTCTAAATTTAAACCAAAAGGCCTTAGGGTATTGAACTTGAGAATCATCCTTGTCTCTAACTCTAAAAGTTTATTGGTGATGTTATCACCATTATAGACAGATGGTCTCCCTAAAATTCCATATTTTAGACTATCAACCTTTCCCTCATGCATTTCCAAAAAATGTTTAGCTACAGGCCTGAGCAAATTTGAGTTACGAACATCTCTCAGATGTTCCAAAATCCTAACTCTGACCATTCTCTTGGTTTGACCAATATACCAAGTATTGTGACAACTACTGACAGTGTGCAGCTATTAATTGTGATCCTTGAAGGCGAACTGCCGAGGTACCAGATCTTACAATAAAGTGAAGAAAGGTATTGGCTGTTTGGTGTTTTGCTGCTATCTATTTTGCTGTTGCTGTGTTTTGTCAACTGTTCCAAGCCGTGCCTCTCTTGGGGTAAAACCTTTTGGTATATTTCAAACAATTCTGCATTTTTATACTCCATTTATGTCGCATAATGGAAGTTCAGAACGGAGCTCTGCTCTGGACACCTTATCGTTTTTGGAGATGGTGTCGGAACGTGAAAGAAAATATACTAACAATGACCCCTGGAATTTAAGGGGTAATGTGGATGTAGATGGCCGTTTTGGTCTATTGAACAAATTAATGGCTAAAGAGGTCGCCCTTTATTTCGATACCAGATTATTAGAAAAATATCTTAGCCTGAATGTCACGCCGAGGGGGCTTCGAGTAGACAAGTTGCCGGCTGCACCTTTTTTGGAAGATGAGTCGGATTTATTGGAGGAGTGGAAACAAACATCTTTGCAATGTACTTTGGGTTGGCTTCGTACGCTAGTTAAGCGCAATAAAAGAACTCATGACAAATTGAAACAAGAAATTTCTACGCTACAGAATGAACTCTTAGCTGAAGTTAATTATAGAGTTCAAATGGTTGATATTAACGAAAAAATGAGTAAATTGGAAGCTGATATAGTGCTTAAGAAGCGTGCCAAACTAGTCCGGGACTTAAAGGACTATGATACCGGCATCATTTTCAGCTGGCAGCGTGAACCTGTACACAACCAATCCAGGGGAAGGAGTTGGACACGAGGTTCCAAACGAAGAAATGTTTCAGCTTCCTCCTTTTCGTCCACGGAGCATAATGCTGTAGTCAAAAATGTTTCTTTTGCTAGGACTGATACAACCAGTCGGGCTTCGAATAGGGATGTTTCCGAAGCCCTTGGCGAAGCTTCCAGCTCTAATTCCACTAACAATGCGAATTTTCAAAATGACAGTCTGAATAGGGGAAGGAGTGGAAGAAATGGCCGCAAGGGTCGTTACAAGTGAAGGTTTGACAGAAACTTTACATAGAAATTCTTCGAATGCTTTTCCATTGCAATGTGTAAATTTGTCTGATTTGCACTTGGATAATAATATGTTGAATGTGTTAAGTAAAGGGAGTAAATTTGTCCCTACTTTTTTTCCTACATTCGCTGATATTTACTTAGAAGTCAAAACATTTATTAGGAAATTATTACTTAGTTTATTATAAAAAAGTTGTTAATCAGCATATTTCAAGTGTAGAAAATGTTAAATACTCTGGAGAAATTGAACTTGATGACAGTCTTATGAATTTATCTATATATAATTATGAATATGATGATTGTGTTTTTGAAGAAAATAATGAATGTTCCTCATGTTTTGAAACTGATAGAGTTTATAATGTAAATTATATGACTGGTTATGGCAAGTTGGAAATGCCAAAGTTTAAAAATGTGAAAAGCAATTTTACTCCAGCAATTTCAGTTCCAGCAATTACAATTTTTCAAAAGGTGCTTCTTAAAGAAACAGAGGCATCATTTAAGGAATTTTGTAAGGAAAAGAAACATTTCAACCTTAATAGGCAGGAGTGGCAAGCCCTAAAAAAATCTTAAGGGTTTAAAAGATCAATACATTTTCAAGTGTGCTGACAAGGGGGGTAATTGGGTTATTTTAAGTAAACCCAATTACTGTAGGATGGTTTACAAATTACTTGTCAATGGTGAAGAATATCAAAAACTTGAAGGTGACCCCGTAAAAATTTATAATGAAGGCTTGTTATTCTTATTAGAAAGGGGAGAGCGATTAGGATTTTTTTCACAGGGTGATGTTAAAAAGATGTACATTAAAGACCCTACCACACCTATATTGTATGCTTTACCCAAAATCCATAAAGATTTGGTTGAGCCTCCTGGGAGGCCCATAGTTTCGGGGATAGGCTCCTTTATGGAGAATGTTAACATCTTTTTGGATTCCCAGTTAAAAGTTAATTTAAAGAAAGTTAGTGCCCACATTGGTAATACTCAAGATTTAATTGATGTCATCTCAAAATTAAGTTGGAATTCCGACTATTATTGGGTGACTATTGATGTTAAATCTCTGTATACAAATATAGATAAAAGGTGGGGACTAGAGGCCGTTAATAATACATTAGGTGAAGGACCTAGAACTAATTTCTTAATTTCATTATTAGAGTATTGTTTAACACATAATTATTTTATGTTTAATGATGAATATTTTTTACAAATCAAGGGAACAGCAATGGGGGCAGCTTTTGCCCCCACGTATGCTGTTGTATATATGGATTATTTTGAAAAGAGATTTATATATCCCACTGAATTTTTCAAGCAGAAGGTAGTTTTATATAAGCGTTTCATTGATGATTTAATTTTTATTTGTAAGGGGGATATGCATGAATTTTCTGATTTTTTTTGAGGTTCTGAACAACAATGAACATAATCTTTCTTTTTCTTATGAAACAAGTAGAAATGAAATTAATTATTTGGATCTAACTTTGTTCATAGAAAATAATGCCATTGAGTTCAGACCATTCAGAAAGAGTACGTCGGTTAACATGTTTTTGCATGCCTCTAGCATGCACCCCCCTCATTTGTTAAAAGCTCTACCCTTTGGAGAATTTAAAAGAATTCATTCTCATACAAGCATGGAAAATGAGGTGGGTTATGAATTAAATGAAGTTTTTTTGAGATTAGCGGAAAGAGGGTATGATGCTAAACAGTTGTCAGATGCAATGGTTAAGGTTATAAATAATAATGATAGACATTTCATAAATTTTGAATGTGACATTTCTGAAGCATTAATAAAGGAAATAAATGTGGAGGACTTATTCTTTGTGACCAAGTACACAACCTTCTCTGAAAAATTTGTTACTTTGGTGAGAAGATTTTGGTACTTGGTATGTGAGGATGAAGGTATAGGTGAACTGTTTCCACACCACATTATATTTTCTTTTAAAAAAGGAAAAATTTTAAAGGAGATATTAAACAATAACTGTTGTAATAAAATAGTCCCCCAGGTCGCTAATGTAGGAACATTTAGATGTAACTCTTGTAGTCTTTGTGATAGGATTATTAATATTAGTTCTATCAATGACATCACTCACACCCCTAGATATTATTTCAATTGCAAATCCATCGGGGTAGTATATGCCTTGACTTGTAGTTGTCACAATACTTGGTATATTGGTCAAACCAAGAGAATGGTCAGAGTTAGGATTTTGGAACATCTGAGAGATGTTCGTAACTCAAATTTGCTCAGCCCTGTAGCTAAACATTTTTTGGAAATGCATGAGGGAAAGGTTGATAGTCTAAAATATGGAATTTTAGGGAGACCATCTGTCTATAGTGGTGATAACATCACCAATAAACTTTTAGAGTTAGAGACAAGGATGATTCTCAAGTTCAATACCCTAAGGCCTTTTGGTTTAAATTTAGAATTGGGCATATGATGGAGTTTGGAAATAAATAAATATTTTATATATACATATTTATACATGAATAAAATATATTTCATTAAAAATAATTTATATATGATGTATAATAATATTGTATTTTGTTTTTTATAAATTAGTTTAAAATATATGGTTTAAAATTTGTTATTCACTAGGTCACTTTAAATCTTTTTTTTGAGTGTATTAATTGGATAATTGTTTTATTGATTGTTTGAATCTTTACTATAAAAGCTGACAGTGTGCAGCTATTAATTGTGATCCTTGAAGGCGAACTGCCGAGGTACCAGATCTTACAATAAAGTGAAGAAAGGTATTGGCTGTTTGGTGTGTTGCTGCTATCCATTTTGCTGTTGCTGTGTTTTGTCAGGTACTATAGAGACCCTGAGGTAATTTCTCAAGGGCCTAAAGGAATTAAAGCAACCTCTGCTAAGAATCCCGCCCCTCAGATAGGGATTCCAGAGCACTAGACAGATGGGGTAAAAAAGTATACACCTCAGCTAGTCTTGCTGTCAGTGCACTAAATTGTCAGTTCCATATGCTAAAATTTCAGCAACATACCCTGGAACTCCTCAAACAAAAAATGTCTTCCTTTCCTGCTTGTGCAAAATCTAAAGAGTTACAAGAGTTAATGCATTCTACAAGTCAAGTAACTAAACACACCTTGCACTGTGGATGTTATTCATGTTTCACTGTTGCAGTCATCACACTGGCAGGATAACCCAAGTGTGATGACTGCAACAGTGAATACATTCGAACATCTACATTTATGGTAAGTGTACACACCTATACTGTTTGACACCCTAGAAGCTTCTTGCAGGGCAGCAGTCACCGGATTTGTCATTAGAAGGCATGCATGACTTAAAGAATAGCCCTTGCCAGTACTTGTCATATCTAAATTGTTAGATGCCCCCTTGCACAAAGACAACTTATTTGGCACTAGGCAGAAGAGGTCTTTAAAAATATGGAAGAAAAAGCAAAATCTATGCAGACAGTTAAGGATTTCTTACAGGTCCAGCCACCCAGGTTCAGCAGGCATTATCCCACCAAGCACTGGCCTTTTCCTGCTCCCACTAAGCCAGTCCAGCCCAGGCCCCGGGGAACCAGACCTCACAGACAGCAGCCACAGGGAATGCAGAGATCTAAGCAGTGGACTACCTCCACTTCAAAACCAGGGAGTTCTAAGCCACCCCCTTATGGTAAGAACTCATAATGACTCTCCTCCCCCACCCCTCCCTCTGCCCACCTTCACTTACCCCTAGGAGGATAAGTCTCCTTTCATGCAAGCACCTGCGCCACCGTTACCAGCGACCATTGGATTCTCAACATAGTGCCCCAGGGATACAAATTTTCTTTCCTCACCCTTCCAACCCCCAAAGGGTTCCCAGATCTACCTCCAAACCCATGGGCAGAGGCTCAAAAGCATATGCTTTCCCTGGTTTCTGATTTCTGAGGGCAGTAGAGCACGTTCCTGCAGAACAGATAGGCCAAGATTTCTACTCCAGACATTTTCTGGTGCCCAGAAAAGAGGGCACCTGGCACTCCATCCTCTGTCCATTCTAAACACATTCCTGGTGATCCCAAAATTCAAAATGCTCACCCTCCAGCAGCTGCTATAACCATGCCCTAGATCTATGAGGCCTACCTCCACATTCCTGTCAGGGAATCATGCAGGCAGTATCTCCGTTTCAGGGCAGGATTTCAGCACTTTAATTTCTCTGTGCTTCCCTTTGGCTTATCTTCTGCTCCCAGAGTTTTCACAAAATGTCTGGCTCCGGCCATTGCCTTTTGCAGACAAAGGAATATCCAGATTTACCCGTACTTAGATGACTGCCTTATTCAGGCAGACAGCCAAGAAAAGCTGCTCAAGCACCTGGCCTTTGTAAAGACCCTACTAACCTCCCTAGGGTACACAGTCAATGAAAAGAAATCCAAACAGGTGCCCACCCAAAGGATTATCTTCCTGGGAGCAAGCCTGGACAGGTCATGCCAGATGGCATTCCTTATACCAGAAAAGCATATTTTCCTGACAGCCTACTTCTCTCAACTAGTCACCAGACCCCAGTTATCTGCAAGGAAGATCCTGCAAGCTCTGGGGTTCATGGCATCTTGCATATACTACTCATTCCATATGTGAGACTGCATATGAGGAAACTTCAGTGGTACCTAAAAAGCCTTTGGTGTCAACACTCTCAAGACCTGGAGACTTATAATTCCTTGCCTCAGAAAAGATTTTCTTTGGTAGGCAACAGCATGCTCCCACAACAAGGGACTACCTTTCTCACCACCCCCCACCGCCCAGACCCTCACCACGGACGCATCAGACTATGCTTGGGGTGCACACCTGGACGGCAGGTGCATACAGGGCTAATGGAACCCGCAGCAAATCCCTCTGCACAGTAACCAAAAAGAGATGGCTGTCAAACACGCCTTGATAGCTTTCAAGCCCCTTCTCTCCTCAGGGGCTTTCCTGATCAAAACAGACACCACCACTCTGACGTGGTACATCAACAAGCAGGGAGGGACTCACTCCTACTCTCTATACAGGCTGGCCATGACCCTTTGCACACAGCCTCTGCCATGCAACTGCACCTGTTAGCACAATTCCTACCAGGTTCTGTCAACTCTCTGGCAGACCAATTAAGCAGAAATCTTCTGGACCCACGTGAGTGTCAGCTCAACAGAAGAACATTCACCCTAGTAACTCAGAAACGGGGCAGCCCGAAGGTCGACCTCTTTGCCTCCCACACCAGCCATCAGCTCAGCAAATTCTGCACTAGGGAGCATCACTGCATGGCTTGGAAAGTGGATGTCCTGTGCTGTCCTTCCCCTGAGACACTATCAGTCTCTGCCTTTCCCCCACTACCTCTCATCCCCAGGGTACTGCTCAAAATAAAGGAGGAAAACCCAAGAACAATTCTTATAGCTCCAGACTGGCCTCGCCAGCACTGGTACCCCTTGCTGCCACCATGTCATCTTCCTCAGATTCCAAACCTCATGACCCAGAGGGAAGGAGAATTCATGCATCCCCAAATGCAGATGCTCACTTTGGCAGCTTGGCTTATTCCCTAACCCCGGATCAGTCTGCCAACCTCAGTAAACAAGTTCTAGATGTTATATATGTGAGGCCAGATGCCCTACCATTAGAAAGTCTTATGCTGACAAATGGGTTCTGCACCTGGGTCCAGGCAAAGGGAGCCATACAACACAGCCCTCCCTCCCTCTCTTGCTGGATTACTTAGCTGACCTACTAAACAGTGGCCTCTTTCTCCCCTATAAAAATTCATGCCTCTGCTATTTCTGCTCATTTCCCCACTGAGCAGCCCCTTTTCTCACACCCTTTGATCAAACAGTTCCTAAGAAGGGCTAGCAACTTGAGGCCACCCAGAAGCGCACAAACCCCAGCTTGGCACCTTAACTTTGTGTTGAAAAAGCTGACCCTGCTACCTTTCGAACCAGCTTCTTCTGCAGAGCTTCTCTCCTAGAAGCCAGCTTTCCTTCTAGCTATCACTTCAGTCAGAAGAGTCACCGAGCTGCAAGCGCTTATGGCTATAGAACCCTTCTTCATATTCCATGCTGACAGGGTATCCCTCAGAATTAATCCATCCTTAATGCCCAAAGTGGTGTCCAGTGTGGCTCTCAACCAATCCATTCATTTGCCCACCTTTTTTCCTAATCCCCAGAACAAGGGGAAAAGGAGCCTGCACACTCTAAATGTGCACAGACAGCTCCGATTCTATCTAGACAGGACTAAATCCTTCAGAAAGTCTGATCAATTGCTGTTTAGCTTTGCTACAGGGGCAGAAGGCAAAGCCATCTCAGAGGTTCATAGGTAGGTACTAGGCTATTTGGCCCTAGGGCCTATACAAGCCTAGCCAAAAAGGTACCCTGGCTTTCGCCACCTAAGAAAATTATTTTACTGTGCCCCTGTCGAGCAGAGCCACAGAGGTGATCCCCGGGATCTCCAAACAAACCATTTCCAAATGGATAGCACACTGCATCCATTTCTGCTACAAACATGGAAAGCTTCTCCAGAGGGGGTCAGGACTCGCTCCACCAGAGCATTCTCCACCTCTGGAGCTTTTTTCAGAGGAGTCCCCACCAGGGCCATCCTGGAGACTGCCACCTGAACATCTGTTCACACTTTTTTTACCAAACATTAACACCTGGCTCTCTTAACCAAATCCATGGCAGGGTTTGCCTCTGCAGTCTTGCAGAGCATCCTAACCAGCCCCTAGTTTCCTTGACTGCCTCCACCCATTTCCTCAGCTTTGGGAATCAACCCAAATGTGATGACTGCAGCAACATGAAGAACATAGTACAGTTGTGTGCACATACCATAAATGTAGATGTTGAGTGTATTCACTTTTGCAGTCCTGGCTTCCCTCCATCCCCCTTCTCTTTCCTTACAAGGGACATATTGGTATTTGCCTTCTACTGGTGGGATTCTTCCACCAGAACCTGGCGACTGCTTAGAGGCTCCTGACAGGTTAGGGCAAGAAAAACTGATGTAATGGCATTGGCTGCCTTACTTTATACTACTGATGAACTGACGTCAGTCCTGAAGTGACAGCAACCCACGCAGCAATACTAAGCCTCTGGTATTCGGGCCGGCCGAGGGCTACCCTGGCAGGGATAACCCAAATGTGCTGACTGCAACAATGAATACACTCTAACATCTACATTTTTGGTAAGTGTACACAGCTGTACTTTTTCTGTTCTGTTTCCTTTCCTGTAGTTTCTACCTCAAAATGTTTGGGAAGGATTCGAAACCAATGGGTTTCAAAAAATAATTGTGGAAAGAAATGCCCCTGAGTGATGAACACACTTTGTCTTGGGGCCGTCCATCTCCAGGAATCGTGCTGTGTCTTGCTTTCAATCACAGAGTGCTCCTGGAGAGGAAAAACAAATTAATACTGAAAGGACTTTTAAAATCCCCATTCTCAGAGCCACTGGAAGAAGGTCCGGGTTCATCCAAATCTGACGTCTCCCTCCTCAAACTATGGCAACTCTGAAAAATCTGGAAAGAGGTCTTCCTCTTCTACTTTATTGGAGCCCACACAACAGTTGCCAAAACTATCCTCCTCTGGTCCAAAGGTTATCTGATCCAACAAATCTTTATCAGCTCCGACACCTAGCTTGGTTCCGGTTGAGTTTGAATTACGGAGCCGGTCACCGGCCTTGGAACCGATCTCACTACACTCTGATGTCCAATCCTACAAAGATCAAAATCTCCCAACTCCTTGGCCCAGTCTTCCAGTCGTCTATCAGATGACATGGATCAGGTGGTATAGAAGCTATTGGAGACACCGGCGCTGGCCAAGTTTATTGTTGGGTCCAAACCAGAGGGCTTCGGATCCTACCCATATCCACCTCTTTTGCTCCGATTTCTCCTCTGATCCAACCCCTGGCTTCGGAGTCGGAAGATCCAAAGCTGGTCTTAGTGGAATTCTCAGATCTGAGACCTACTGTAGGTTCTACGGATCCGACTGTGGCTCTGACATCTTCTGCTCCTTCGGAGCTGGAGTAGTCTAGGAGCCAATGCTGTCCAGTCGGGTCTGGGAGGGAGTGAGTCAGATCGGACAGTTGGATCCCACTCTGCCTGTTGGGGCCTCGGCTCGACTGAGCTTTGCTCCTACCTCTGCCTCAAGTCCATTGTCTTTGGTTCCGGGTGGTCCCTCTGCTTCTTCGGTTCCAGGGATATTCTCTGATCAGGACGGGGGGCTTTCAAGGTGATGAGGAAAGTGCAGTCTCCACAGACACCTCCACAGTCATCTCCAGATTTTCTACCCCCTAAAGCATCTGTGTCCACCTCTGTATCCCTGCATCCACAGGAACGCAGAGATCATTGGTCTCAGGATGCCCCACAGGGCACCCCCACTCTTCTGAAACCTCCCCAGATAACCCTTCTGAGGAGGTCCCTCTGAAGAGAACTGTGCAAGAGGAAGCACTTAGACTCCCCAGAGGAGACCATCGCTTCTGATGCAGACCTCAGTGAAGCTGAGGTGTCCCCACGGTTGCCTCCTGATGATGTCTCCTTTGGATATATCCTGGAAGTGATAAAGCAGAGAGGTGGCTGGAAGTCCAACCCTTCCACAGAGGAGTTTGTATTCCTGAAGGCTTTCGAATCTCACCCTTCGACCTCTTGGGTGTCTCCGCCTTTCGATGAACTCCTGGATCTGGCTTCTTGAAAGGTTTGGGAGTCCCCATATTCAGTGTAACTTGTTCCTAGGAGGGCTTCTCGAAAGGTGTGGGAGTCCCCAGATTCAGTGGAACTTGTTCCTAGGAGGCCAAACAAACTTATTACTTCCTTAGTTAGAAAAGCCTTGTCTGAGGGGGGAGTACCAGTAGATGCTATGGTTTTGGTGGCAGCCACCAAGAAGGAACTCTGAGATGACATCTGCGCATCCCCTGAACAGAGAGTCTCTGACTTTGGACAGGTGTGGAAAGCCCATTTTTTTCTTCAGCGGCTTTCTCTCAGATCGCTGAACTACCTTACTCATTTCACAAGACTGCAGAGGGATCTTCTAAAAGAGCTAGGAGATGCACTCCAAGGTTCAGTACCTGAAGGGGTTGGAGACAGAGTATCCTCTCAGCTCTCTACCTTTAAATTTAGTTGTCAACACCTCCATGAGACTCATCTCATATGCAGCAGATGGGGCTAGTAGAGCAGTAGGTTGTGGAATTTTCCTAAGGAGACTTTCTTGGATGTGCTTATGTGACTTTGCGAAGCCCTTTAAATTTTTCTTTAATACCCCATTTGACTCCTCCTTATTCAGGCCTAAAGTGAAGGACACACTCACCAGGTGTGAACAGGAAGAAAAGACTGCCATAGGAGTAATTTTTCCATGCCTACTAGACCTTATCCAAAGGTCAGAAAGACAGTGGTAAAATGTGGTTCTGGAATTCGGAGCTCTTTTCAGGACACGAGGTGAAACTTCTCCCAGAGGCAGAGGGGTAAGTAATAATGAAAGACTCTGACCACGTGGCAGAGGGGGTCTGCAGAATCAGGCCAGCAGAGAATCTTTGGTAGGCCCTTTCAGCACTCCTGAATGGAGGCCCGACTGTCTAGCTCTTGAGGCAGTCGGGGGTTGCATGTCTTTGTACTCCGAAGCCTGGCAGGAAGTGACAAAAGACAAATGGGTACAAAGCATCATATCTAGAGGTTACACCATCCCTTTTTCCCTTCCTGTTCCCAAGATAAGGTTTTGGACATCCCACCCAGTCAAAAGGAATGAGCAACTCTAGAAATTCAAAAGTTGCTAGACAAGAGTCATCCAAAGAGTCTCTGCAGGCCACAATATAGAGACAAGATGATCAGCTTTAACAATTGGCTTAATGTCTGGTGTCATTCAAAGGGGATCCAGTGTGTCTGCCTGAGATGACATGCTTGCCAAGCCACGCTGCTTCGCAGGGGACGGCTTGCACCTGTCACCCCTGGGATTCCGGATATTGGCTAAGGCTCTTGCCACCCCCATAGTGCCTTTTTTAGGCAAGGCTCAAATTCTAAACCTACCACCCTAGAAAACAAAAATGAGAAGAAACTGAGGGTAATGCTGCTCAATGCCAGAAGTCTAAATCTCAAAATGCACGCACTCGAGGCCCTTCTCAGTATGGAGAACATCGATGTCTGTGCTGTAACTAAAACCTGGTTCAAGGCTCCTGAGAGCACCCCGGCACTATTAGGTTTTACCTAATATCATGCGTTCTGGCCCCAAAACCCGGACCACACCACAAAAGGAGGGGGTGTATCCATATTCATAAAGGATACCCACACCTCCAGGTTGGTGGCAACACACGAAGCTTCGGAAACCATCCAGGTGCAACTAACCATAGGCAAAACTGCTCTACAAATTGTAGCATGCTACAGGCCACGCTCGCAAACTCAGGAACCCCACACAGCCTTCCTGAAGACACTGGAGGGTATAAATGTATCTCCAAACACCATCATATTGGGTGACTTCAACTACCCGAATATAGACTGGGAACATTACTCAAGCCCTAACTTTCTAGCCCAACGTTTCCTGGAGTTCATAAATTCAAATGCCATGGAACAGCTAGTCACTGTTCCCACGAGAGGAGAAAATATACTAGATCTCGTTATCACAAACATGGGGACAAAATGCTCCACACCGGAAGTATATCCCTCATTGGTGAGATCTGATCATAAACTAATCTCACTGGAAATCCACATCCCGCCTCCACCCCAAACAAAGACCACAGTGAAGAACTTCTCTAAAACCAACGTCACACTACTCAAGACTGGTGTGGTATCCTTCAAAGGCCCCTGAGCCAGTGGAAACCACAACCCATGCTGCGGAAGCCCTTACAAATGCCTTCTATGAACACTTCCAGGACTGCATGGATCAGGCAATCCCAAATAAAACCAAGACTCTTTCCGCAATGGGCAAACGTCCAGTCTGGTGGACCCCAGCCAGTAACAAACTTTACAATAAGAGGAGAAAGCTATTACATGATAGAACAAAATCCATAAAAGGGAAGTCACCCCTGATCATTATTAGTAAAAAAATACGAGCACTCATAAAATCAACTAAGGCCAATTTTGAGAGAAAAATTGCCATGGATTCAAAGGACAATCATAAGGCCTTTTTCAGCTATGTTAGGAACTTGGGTGGAAACTCCCAGATATGCTCAGAATTAGTCCAAAATGATACAAAAATCACTGAACCCACAGACATTGCCAACATACTGGCAGACAGGTTCAGTGCAAACTTCAACCCCCTCTCCCCCCCCTAAAGGAGAGAGAACTATCCCAGCGGAGTGTAGCCTCCCAGAGATCTCAAATGCGCAGGTGAAAGCTGCTCTCTCTAAAGCTAAAAACACAGCATCAATGGGAACGGATGGTGTCCCCAGCTGTGTGCTACACGAGCTAAATGAGGAATTAAACCCGCACATAAGGCAGCTGTTTAATCTCAGCCTTACCACAGGATACGTGCCCAAGGAGTGGCGTACGGCAACTGTGGTCCCACTCCACAAAGGCGGTGCCGCTACGGACCCTGGTAATTACCACCCCATAAGCTTAACAAGTCTAGTCTGCAAAGCTATGGAGATGATCATAATGGAGCTCATAAACAAAGATATAGGGGACTTGCAGACATTGGACCCGACACAGTTTGGCTTCGTCAAGGGCAGATCATGCCTTTTGAACTTGGTCGACGACTTCGAAACAGTCACCAAGGCCATTGATGAGGGAAATGCAGTCCATACAGCCTACCTTGACCTTGCAAAGGCTTTCGACACAATACCCCACTCGGGTATTGTAGAAAAACTTACCAGCTTAAATGTAAACCCATATGTCACAAGATGGGTTGCAAACTGGCTTAAGGACAGCTGGCGCTATGTCAGACTCCAAGCCAGTCACAAGTGGTGTCCCACAGGGCTCGGTCCTTAGCCCCCTATTGTTCGGCATCTACTTCTCAGAAGTACAGGCCAACATGGGAGGACTTTGGCTGACAAAGTTTGCAGACGACTGCAAACTGGGCGCCATAGTGGAAAGTGCATCGGACATGGATATCCTTCAGAAGGGACTCACGGAAACAGATAGCTGGTGCTAGAGCCATGGCCTGAAGTTAAATGCCAAAAAATGTATAGTCATACCCTTAGGGAAAAACAAGGTAACCCCAAGCTACCATATAGGTGGCAATCCACTAAGCACAGAAGAGGTTATCAGAGACCTGGGGACCCAGGTTGACAGTGGCCTTTCTTTTGACACTCACGTTGCTAAAGTGGTTAAAAAAGACCTTCTACATGCCCACCTGATCATGAAGGAATTCACATCCAGATCTAGTGAGGTCATTGTTCCCCTGTACTCTTCATTTATCAGACCAATGATCGAGTACAATGCCCCATTCAGGATGTATCTCACCCGACATATGCAGCAATTGGGGAGACCTCAAAAGTTCCCCACCAAAAGGATAAAGGGACTCCAAAATCTGTCATATGCTGCCAGATTGAAGAAACTCCAGCTCTATTCATTTGCATACCGTCTGCTCAGATGTGACATGTGCCTGACATACAAGGCCATGTCAAACCTGGAATTAATGGATATGCTCCACCTCAAAAAATCCAAATCCACCAAAACCACTAGAGCAAGCGACTTAAACCTTAGCACGGATATAAATAGGACGTGCTGGAGGGATAGATTTATCACTCAGACTCCTTATGCTGTGGAATAAAATCCCGGTCCATGTGAGGCAGAGCACCTCGCTGGCTCTGTTCAAGAGAAATCTTGACCTGTGGATGGGAGATCGTAGGTTTACCCCGGGAATCATCTCTGTGTCACTGCTGGACAGAGGCACAACAAACTAATGGGCACAGTATTTTTTCATATAAGGGGTGGTGTAAGCCACAAAACTTTGGGCTAGGCTTATAAATGCCTTAGGGCAGATAGCCTAGTATGAACCTATGAACCTAAATAAGATCCAGAACTTACTCAAGATTCTTTTCAGTTCCAAAAAAAAAACGGGACTGGAGACAGATTCTGGATCTCAGCATTCTAAACAAATCAGTAAAAAAGACGAAGTTCAGGATGGTTGATACTCCTGTTCCTGGGACAAGACGAATTGATGTGCTCTGTAGACCTCCAGGGTGCGTACCATATAAAAATGGACAGGCAATCCAGGAGGCACCTGCGCTTTCGGCTGGGAACTGGTCACTACCAGTTTTGAGCTCTGTCCTTTGGCCTCATTACAGCCCCCAGAGTGTTCAAATGTATGGCAGTAGTAGCGGCTCACTTGAGACATCTAGGATTCCGGGTGTTTCCGTACTTAGATGACTAGCTCCTAACCACCACAACCAGGCATCTGCTAATAAAAACAAGGCACACAATCTTGCAACTTTGCTCCCAACTAGGGATTACAATATACTACGAAAAATCTGCCTTGGTGCCTTCTAAGCATGTGGTATTAATGGGGGCAAAATTAAACTCAACAAAAATGACAGCCAGGCTTCCTCCAGAAAGGATTCAAGTTCTGAGTGCTGCACATCCCAGGCAGTTCATTTGCTTCACGGCAGGGAACAGGCACTTCCAGTTCTCTGCACTGCCCTTTGGTTTATCTACTGCTCCCAGAGTTTTTACATAATGCCTAGCTCCAGTCATTGCCTTTTGCAGACAAAGAAACATTCAAATGTATCCTTACTTGGATGATTGTCTTATTCAGGCAAACTTTCCAGAGCAACTTCTAAAGGATTTGGACTTTGTAAAGAACCTTCTCACCTCTTTGGGCTACACAATCAACAAAAAGAAGTAAAAATTGGTACCCATCAGGGAGATTGTATTCCTGGGAGCGAGTCTGAATACCGCCTCCCAGATGGTATCCCTCCCTCAAGAGAAACAAATGGATCTTTCAAATTACTTCAAGAATTTGGCAAGCATGACCCATCTCTCTGCAAGGCAATTCCTGCAAGCCCTGGGATTCATGGCTTCATGTATTCTGATGATTCCATATGCCAGACTGTATATGAGGAAAATAGTGTTACCTCAAAAACCTTTGGTTTCAACACACTCGGGATGTAGACTTGATTCTTCCTCTGATTCCCTGCCTGCAGATGGAGTTCCTTTGGTGGGTGACAGCCTGTGCACAGAACAAAGGCCTGCCTTTCTGTCCACCTCCTGCTAGCCAGACTCTCACCACAGATGCCTCGGCTACGCTTGGGGAGCACATCTAGAGGGCAGATGCATTCAGGGAACTTAGAACTCTCAAGTTCATTTGCACATAAATCTGAAAGAATTGATGGCAGTTCAGCAGGCCTTGATGGCTTTCAAGCATCTTCGCTCTCCTGGTAGTCTTCTAGTTAGGACAAACACCACCACAATTGTGGTGCATCAACGAGCAGGAAGGGACTCACTCATACCCCCTGTGCAGACAAAGCATGATACTATGGTCCATGGTAGCTTCAGTGGGCATTCATCTGATAGCTAAATTTCTCCCAGGAAGGCTCAACATCTTGGCAGACCGGTTCAGCAGGCAGGTCCTGGATCCTCACGAGTGGCAACTAAACAAGACAGTCTTCTATCACATCATTCAGCATTGAGGCACTTCACAGGTGGATCTCTTTTCATCTCCGACCAACCACCTTCTTCCAACCTTTTGCACCAGGGATCATCACGACAAAGCTTGGAAAGTGGATGCTCTGTCTTTCCCCAGGACACAGCTGTTGATCTCTATGCATTTCTTCCTCTGCCTTTTCTTCACAGAGTGCTGTTAAAGATAAGGAACGAAAAACCAAGAGCCTTCATTATAGCTCCAGACTGGCCCAGGCAGCATTGGTATCCACTTCTTCACAGTCTCTCCCAGTCTCAGCCTTGGCATCTTCCCCTGATACCAGATCTCTTGGTTCAGGAGGGGGGGGGGATTCTGCATCCTCACCTTCAGACTCTGCATTGGTCAGCCTGGCTCATAATTTAAACCTTTCTCAACAGGTGGTTGAGGTCCTTCGTGAGGCCAGGAGGCCTAGTGCTAGGAAATCTTATGCAGATAAGTGGAAAAGATTCTCCATTTGGATGCAGACTAGAGAAGACCCTTCTCGACCTACTCTTCCTCTAGTTGCTCCTCCTCTAGTTGCTCCTCCTCTAGTTGCTCCTCCTCTAGTTGCTCCTCCTCTAGTTGCTCCTCCTCTAGTTGCTCCTCCTCTAATTCTTGATTACCTGGCAGGTTTACTTAATGGTGGACTTTCCTTCTCTTCTATCAAGATTCATGCTTCAGCTATTTCTGCTCACTGTTCCTTTGAACAACCCATTTTTTTCTCATCCCTTGATGAAACGGTTCTTCAGAGGAGCTAGCAATTTAAAGCCTCCCAGAAGGATACCTACTCCAGCTTGGCATCTTAATTTTGTTCTTGAGAAACTTACTCTGCCTCCCTTTGAACCAGCTGCCTCAGTAGATTTGAAGTTTCTCTCCTGGAAAACTGCTTTTCTCCTGGCCATTACTTCAGCTAGAAGAGTGTCTGAACTGCAGGCCTTAATGAGCCTTTTATCACTTTCCATGTGGATCAGGTTTCTCTTCGGACTAATCCCTCTTTTATGCCTAAGGTGGTTTCTAGCCTGACTCTTAACCAGTCTATCCACCTTGCCTACCTTCTTTCCTAACCCTCAGAATAGAGAGGACAAAGGTTACTGCATTCCCTGGATATGCATAGACAACTTAGATTTTACCTGGACAGAACTAAACCTTTTCGTAAGTCTGATCAGTTGTTGGTCAGTTTTGCTGTTGGAGCTCAGGGCAAAGCGATTTCAAAGCAGACCATTTCTAAGTGGATTGCTCATTGTATTCACTTTTGTTACTTACAGCATGGCAAGGTTCCTCCTCTGAGTATTGGGGCCCATTCTACTAGAGCAGCCTCTACTGCAGCAACTTTTATGAGGTGTACCTACTAGGGACATCCTGGAAGCAGCTACCTGGGCTTCTGTCCACACTTTCACCAAACATTACAATTTACTCTTGTTTTCTAAGTCCAGGGCTGGTTTTGCCACTGCAGTGTTGCAGGGCATCCTGACCAACCCTTAAACAGTGGGTGTTACTCCTCCCTTTTATTTTTCCTGGGCTTTGGGAATCAACCCATTTTGTAAGGACTGCATCAGTGAAACACTATGAACATAGTACAGTTGTGTACACTTACCATAAATATAGATGTTTGAGTGTATTCACTGTTGTAGTCCTGGTCCCCCCCCCCTTCCATCCCCCTTTTTTCCTAGGGCACAGACTGGATTTTTCTTTTCCTGGACTAACTTTTTTGGGGGCTGCTGACAGTTAAGGCAAGAAAAACTGAGGAAAATGGTGTCAGCTGCCTCCCTTTGTACCTGACGTCAGGCTTAAACCAAAGGCAGCCGACATCGTATACCAAGGACTTTGGTATTCTGGCCAACTGTGGGCTACCGGGAGCTGGATAACCCATTTTGTAATGACTGCAACAATGAATACACTCGAACATCTACATTTATGGTAAGTGTACACAGCTGTAGTTTCTCCTTCCTGCGGCCTCATCTTCGAGGAGCCATTGATTCTGGGCCAGTTTCCAGACCTTCTGACTGATGCATCAGGAACACTCCATCTCTTCAGACCCTCAAACTGTGACAGCATGGCTACTCCAATTCCAACAATAGCCAGGTTTCCAAACCTCTCCTCTCCAGTTAAATACATTCTAATCTCTTCTCATAAGGCTTCAACAATGAAGATATATAAAAGCAAATGGAAAAGATTCTTCTGGGCTGCTCATAACCATATTGATTCCTTCCTTTTCTGCTCTATTTAGTTTCATTCTAGGTTTCCTAGAAAAACTGTTCAGTGATGGTGCTGCTGCAGCTACTATTAGGGTTCAGTTAGCAGCGTTCTTCAATTTTCATTTAGTTAGGTGACTGGTTCAAACATAATGTCTCAGACTATGCAGAGCTTTTCTTAAAGGTAACTTGTTATTAAAACCACCTATCAGAGGCCCTCCAACACCATGGGACTTAAATCATGTCCTATCCCCGCATAGTGTTTCCTCCTTTTGAACCATCATTGTCTTGCGAATTAAAATTTTTGACCTGGAAAACCATTTTCTTGATAGCTATCACCTCTGCTAGAAGGGTGTCAGAGTTGCAAGCCTTGTCAATAAAGCCCCCATACTGGCTTTTCCATAGAGACAGGGTATCCTTGAGAACAAACCCTTCCTTTTTGCCCAGAGTAGCTTCAGGGTCAAATTTGAAGCAAACTATAGAATTACCAGCTTTCTTCCCAAATTATGAGAACAAGGCAGAATACATATAACAACTGGATGCACATAGACACTTAAGTTTACTTGCACAGAACTGCAGAATTCTGAAAATCTGAACAGTTATTCGTTTTTTTCAGATTCAAAGAAAGGTTCCCGTCTCTAAAGTTACACTTTCTAAATGGCTTTCAGACTGTATAACCTTTATAAGTCGCAAAATAAAGATCTTCCAGAAAGAGTTAAAGCCCATTCTATTAGAGCCATTGCAACCTACTCAGCCTTTCTGGCTAAGGTACCAATTGACTCAATTTGTGCTGCAGCAACATGGGCTAAACCACATACCTTTATTACTCATTACAAAGTTGATTTGGCTTCCAGGAATAGGGCCTTTTTTGGTTCCACGATTCTGAGGAATATTCTCCCTTGAGCCATCCAAGACTCAATGAGCTAGGAATGCTGTCCCAACCTAGTAAGAATGAAAGCAAGATAGGACATCACATAAAGAAGTTATGTACTCACCATAACGTTCCATATGTGTTGTCCATATTTGCCTTCATTCTTACATCCCACCCTTCTTCCCTCTACCCTTCTTTACTCCTAGAAGTCTGAGTCTGTACATTTGGATTACCTTGACCTCTGACCTTCATCAGTCTCTAGTTAGTTCATTGAACTACTCATAGCCTTATAATTAGGGGAGACAAGATCTGGAGAGTGTTCTGATGCATGCTGGGATAGGTATTTTAGCCACGAGCTGGCAGAGAGCCTCAAGCTTGAAAATATAGGCAGAGACAGATCCGAACCCAGCCTAGTAAGAATGAAGGCGAAGATTGACAACAAGCATAGAATTTTTTCTGCTCCCCTATGGCCACCCTTACCTTGATATCGAATACTTCCATGAGGCTCCTATCACATGCTACGGAAGGTGCCTCTAGGGCTGCCAGGCATAACGCCTGGCTCCAGCTTTGTGCTTTCTCAGAGCCCTTCAAGGCGTCATTTACAAATGCCTCCTATGATGGTTCCACTCATTTTTGCAAGACTGTTAGACACCTTAGTCCAGAGTGAGAAGGCTGGAAGACTTTGCCATTGGGATCCGCTTCTCCACCCTGCAATGATCCTGCTCTAGGAATCAGCATGGGGTGAAGATGTGGTTCTGGAAATCTCAAGGTTCTTCCCATGATGCTCAGGATTTGCTTTCCCCCAGAGGCAGAGGGGTATAATACAGATGCCACCTCTGTGGCAGAGGGGGCCCGAGGAACCAAGGGTCTCCAGATCCCTTCCTGGACAGACCCTCGCAGCAGCCCTGAAGGGGTTGCCTGACTGCTAATCTCTGGAGGCAGTTGGGGGATGTCTACCTCTACACCTAACAGCCTGGGAGTCCATCACCAATTATTATGTTTTTCCGATAATATCCAGAGAATACTCAATCCCCTTTCTTCAACCCCCAGTCCTCCCCAGACGCATCTCGAATGTCCCACCCACACAACGGGAGCAGGTAGCCATAGAAATGTCCTTGCTGCTCAAAAAATGAGTCATCCAGCCCGTCCCACCCCCCAGACCAATCTGGATCAGGCATCTCTTCCAGTTTCTTTCGTTCCAAAGAAAACAGGGGACTTAAGACTGATTCTGGATCTTTCAACCCTGAGCCTGTCTGTAGCAAGGACGAAATTCCAGATGGTCACCCTTCAGTCCATTCTGCCCTTTCTGCAAATAAATGACTGGATGTGCTCTGTGCACCTCCAAGACATGTACTCTCACATCAAGATAAGCAGGCTGTCTTGGAGGTTCCTCCATTTCCGGCTGGTAGCCAGTCATTTTCAGTTCAGAGTGCTCCTCTTTGGGCTCACCATTGCTTCCCGGGTGTTCATCAAAGTGACAGCGGTAGTGGCAGCTCACCTGTGGCTGCAGGGGTTTCAGGTCTTCCCCTATCTGGACAATTGGCTCCTTTCTGGTCCCTTCAGGCATTGACTGTCAAACCAGGGATCTTCTTCTCAAGACTGCTCATTAACCTGGGCATAACCATAAATTTCAACAAATTCCAACTGGCACCAGTACAGATTCTGAATTTCATTGGGGCTCATATAGACACTATCCAAAGCAAGATGTTTCTACCTCCAAACAAACTGCTTATCCTTTCGACATCATGTCTCTCGCATCTTTCAAGCCAAACGTCCAACAGCAGATTCAGTTCTTCTGGCGTTGGGGGTCCATGTCCACAATCACTCTCATTCCAATGACACCTTCATATGAGAGTCCTTCAATGGACTCTGGTGGTTCAGTGGTCCTTGCTAGACCTTCCCTTATCACATCCGGTTCAATTGTCTCGGGTTTGCAAGGATTCTGTTCTTTGGTGGCTTCAATCCACAGACTTCCTTTTGGGTTGTCCATTTGTTCTTCCCTCCCCTGCAGTCATGGTGGCCACGGACACCTCCCTGCTCAGGTGGGGGGAACATTGCATGGGAAGGATGGTCCAAGGCACGTGGTCTTCCCTGGAGACCCATTTGTATGTCAGTGTCCTAGAGATGAGGGCAGTGCTTTTGGCATTGCAGGCTCTACATGCCTGGCTTCCTAAGGGGACCATTGCCATTCAGACGGACAATGTTAGTAATCTGGTACATCAACAAATGGGGGGGGGGGCAGATCATATTCCCTTTGTCGCAAAGTCATGAGATTGTGGGAGTGGGCAATCTCCAGCCATTTTTTGGTGGCAATGCACATTCCAGGGAGTCCAACAATACTGGTGGACAGGCTCAGCAACGCACATTCCGGGGAGTCCAACAATGCTGGTGGACAAGCTCAGCAGATCTATTCTGATGCCTTACAAGGGGTCTCTGAATCCTTAGGTAGTGGAGCAGATCTTTCTAAATTGGGGTTAGCCTTGTTGCTATCTCTCCACCTCTTTCCAAAGCGAAGTGCGATGAGTATGTTGCTTTGAATCCCCATCCTAGGGAGCCCCCAGAGATGCTCTAGTTCATGCTTGGCCCTCTGGTCTACTATATTCTTAACCACTGATGCCTCTGATAATCCAAGTTCATTCAGAAAGCTCAACTGCTGGGGAGCTCAGTGATCCTCATTGCCCCTTTCTGGCCTCGCCAAGTTTGGTTCCACTCTCTGTGGTCTCATGCTGTGTCCACCTTGGATGCTCAGTCATGCTCCGGAACATCCTTCAATGAGGACCTACCAGAGTTCATTGGTAGCTGGGGACTGTCCCACAGTTTGAAGACCAAATGAAAACAAGTTCAGATAAAGAAGTTATGTACTTACCAATAACGTTCCATCTGAGTTGTTGGTTTTCATTTGTTTTCAGCCATCCCTCCCTCCTTCCCCCTGCCTTGTGTGGGCTGTTTAGTGGATTGGATGGAAGAGTCGTAGCCCTTCTATTCTGGCTAGTCCTTTTCTTGATGAACTTTTTGGGTAATGCCAGGTTTTATAGGCATATGGTCTAGGTTGATGTGCTGCTCTTCTGCAATAAACTTGATCTGAGGGGAGATGGGCATTATGGGAAAGGGAGGAGCTTGGATGCAGTGCCGGAGCATGTGGCTGAGTCAGATCTGTGCTGGATGTGGGTCCCACAGGTTGAAGACAAATGAAAAGCAACAACACAGGTGGAATGTTATGGTGAGTACATAACTTTATTTAAACTTAGACCGTGCCCTTCCAAGCTAGTACCTAAAAACAGCCAGTAACATTGCCTATCCTGTCTCATTCCTTCTAAATAGTTCAGTCTGAGGATCCCATGTTCCCTCTCTCTGGAAAAAGTAGCACATTATCCCTCTGCAGAAAAGGAGGAAATTCAACAGACGTTAGTAAATTTACACCTATAGCAATCTTATCTCCCCTTGCCAAAATACTTGAAAAAATGTATCCAAAAACAGTTGCTAGACTATCTCCTGCAGGAAGAACTCCTATCCCCCTACACAACATAGCTTCCATCCTTCCCATGGTACTAGCACTGCCCTTCTAAACTATATAGATACTGTCACTAAAGCTAGAGATAATGACAACCTAGTCTCTTCATTATTTCTGTACTTGTCTGAAGCTTTCAGCACAGTTTGTCGCAGCAAACTTCTACTTCAAATGTTCTCAGGTTTCTCTTAGCCCACCCTTATGTGGTTCAAAAGCTTTCATATTTCAAAACCACTCTGAAAGACTTCCTAGCTAAAATCTGGCTTTGCTGCTGAAAAACAGGATAAAGTAGATCAGTAAATGTGAGCAAGTACCTTTTCATTCTGTATACCTCCTTACTGTCCCTTTTTCACTTATTTCCTTACTTCTCTCAAATTCCATTTCCTGACTTTCTAAGTATGCCATAAGCCTTTTTTTCCTTCACTTCATATTTCAGTCCCTGTTTGTATTAGACTAACGTACTTTTCATTTCTCTACAAACTGTCTAAAATTTCTCTAAATATTAAATGATTGTCCTATACTTTGTGTTGATTTTTTAACCAATGTTTTTATATTATGTTTAATTTATAATTATTTAAACTGCAGATGTTTGTTTTGTTTTTGAAGATTGTAAAATTGTTAATGTTTTGTAATTTGGAGCTTTTCTCCCTGGGCCTACACTGAAAGTAGGATTCTACCCAGTTGGACTTCCCTGGTAATTAAATGTTAATAAGTAAGTATAGGACAACTTACCTTCCACCCCACTCATTCCAGAGAAGCTTACCGCATCTGAAACATCCTCCTCTGTCGCAGCATGGATATTTACCCATCTCCTGCTGGTCTGCCTCCTGCTGTTCCTAGAAAGAAAGAAAAACAAGTTGGCAAAAACCCTTGCTGGTTCCACAGGCTCTGTCAGTGCATCAGAGGATGGTTGGTGACGCTTCCCAGTAGCCGTTCCTCAGGCCACTTAGCTGTCCTCCTGCTTGCACTGTTGTCCTTTTAGTCACTACTAGCAAGGGGCAGCCACATCATCTTTTGCTATCCCAATATCCAAACCGGGCATGGGAAAGTCATTTCTGGGTGGAGACACTAGGGTATGTTTGTCTATGTAGCAGGGGAAAGCCCTCTTGATTGGGCCAAAATTCCTTCTCAGTCTCCTCAATACCTTCATGACTCCTATTAGAAAAGATGCCTTTCTCAGCTAATAACTTGTTATAGGCTGTTAATCGTGGTACCCTGAATACTTCTGACATAGGGAAAAGGCTTCTCCTGCAGATTAGTAAGCCCGTTTCTGTGACTCAGAGGAAACTTGGTTCTCACAACCACCTGTTCCTTTTTCTCAGTCTGTAGCCAAGATGAATAATGTATCTTTATGGGAACAATTGGTTGCAACTCCCTGAACTGAGGAGAATGTTGTATTGCAAGTAGATATGGATCCTTCTTTTCCCAGTCCTTCATTAGTTCCAGCCTTGGTGGATGATTTAATGTTGCCTATAACAACCTGATTCTCAACTTTCAGTTCCCAAAAAAAAGAAAAAAAAAAAGGATTTATGAAGTTTCTTAAACTAAGAAACATTTGATCTGAAGTTGTTGTCTTCATTTGGACTATAACCTGTGGGTACCCGCATCCGGCACAGATCCAACAGCAGCATACCAAGCATCTTGATCCGAGCTCCAAGCTCCTCCCCTACCCACAATGCTCGTGTCTCCTTCCACCCTTCAGATCTTGTTTGCCGCTCTTCATGCTTGCATCGCGATCCGTTGCTCCAAGCTTCTGTTTAGGTAAGAGTTAAATTTCCTCTTTGCTAAATTTCCTCTGCTATAAGTTTGCCTTAACTATTTTCCTACCCTCCCCTACCGCACGTTACTGTCTGTTAAAAAAAAACCCTTCCCTTTTTTTTTTGAATGTGTGTGCGCCTGTCAGTGTGGGTTTTTTGTTGGGTTTCTCAGTCCTTTTGCTATGTCTGAGACCACAAAACCTGGGTTTCGAGAGTGCATGGAGTGTGGCCATCGGCTCTCCCCAGCTGATGACCAAACTGTGCATGGTATGCTTGGGGGCACCCCACCTAGAAGACCTCCTGTTCCATCTATACCAGGTTTAATCCCTGGGCACTGATGGATAGGAGAAATAAGTTAATCTTAAAAGGGCTTCTTCCCTCTCCTTCCACTGAGGCACAGGCCTGTTCTGCCTTGGTCTCTTGTGCTGTCTTTGCCCTGGCCTCTAGGACTCAACCTTCCGCAAGAGGCCAGGGAACTGAGGTAAGCCTTCTAAGTACAGGGTTAGGCCCAAGAAGCAATCCCCGGATCACTCTGGTCTGACGGGCCCTCCTCCCTAAGTAAGGTCTGCCCAGAGGTCGGAGTTCTCCCCGGCTCTGTTCCTCTTGGTTTTCACCAGAGCTGGAGGAGCTTCGGACCCAGTCGCCAGCACAGGCTTCCCCTCAATGCCACTCCAGGCTAGTGTCGGTGGCCTTCTCATCTCGTTCCATCCGCAATCTTTCTGAAGTGGCAATGGACTGGATGATGCAGAAATTTATCCGCACCCAGGTCCATTTGAGAGTCTTGCCTGCCCCATCTCCCTCCTGAGCCAGGGGCTTGCAATCTGTGTTCACCCCTATATCTCCTCTGATCTGGCCCCCGGTTTTGGAACCCTTGGATCAGAGGACACTCTGCGTCAAGGGGTTGGCTCCAGTGGTACGTTGTACCTCAATGCTGGATATGGCCTTGAGCAGTTCAGATCAGACTTGCTTGGATCTGTCCGGCTCTGGGAGCCATAGTCTTGGTGTTGGCTCTAAGTCTTTCAGAGCAGTGCCTTCCCATAGGCACCTCTGCCCCTCTAGGCTTGGCTCCGACTCACCCGACTGCTCAGAGGGATACTGCTCAGACCATCCCCACTTCTCAGGAGGTCCATTCCCCTTTGGCTTTTGACATGGTGGAGAGGGTCCTCTCAATTCCATTGAAACACTCGACTAGCTCGTCTTAGGAGTCCGTCCTGGCTCCCTCTGTTTCTGATGCAAGTCCAACCATCCTGCCATCTTGGGGACAACCTGCTGCCTCTATGCCTCAGGGCACCCACTCTTGGGAGCAGCAAGCCGTTGGCAAGTCCTCCCCAGAATCATCCACCGAGGAGGATTCTCGCAAACGCACATGCAAAAGGAGGCACTTGGACTCCCCACCAGAGTCACTCACTGAAGACACCAATTTGGAGGAAGGAGAAGGTTCCCCCGATCACCCCCAAGGATGTCTCCTTCGGAGATGTCATGGAAATCCTCCGCCAGTGTGGGGGGTGGTCTGTCCAGAAACCTAACCTAGATGAATCTGTGTTCCTTGAGGCTTTTGGCACAGGACCGTCTACTTCCTGGGTGTCCGCTCCTGCAGATTCCTTGGTGGATCGGATTACATATCTGGCGTGGAAGGAAGTGGACACGGTGGAGCCCATTCCCAAATGCCCTGACAAAGATGTTCGTGTTTCACTTTTGCAGTCATCACATTTGGGTTATCTGCCTGCACGTAGCCTTCAGCCAGCCAATACCAGTCTTTGGATTTCTGCGTCTGATGCTGTCTCCTCTTCCATGACGTCTGGTCATCAGGGGTATAAGACATGCAGCCGACACCATTACATCAGTCTTTTCTTGCCATCCGGTGCACTAAGCAGAAGCAGTTCGCAAGTGCCAGTCTGCAGACTCCCGAAATATTCGTGTTCGAGTTTCAGATCCGAAGTCTTCAAAAAAAAAAGAAAAAGATAAGTACCCCATTGGGGATTCTTTTTCTTGCTCCAACCGATGTCAGTAAAAGTTAACAATTGTCTTACCTGTGGAAAGCAAATACCTCAGAGATTTTCATTCGTACTACATCCCGTTTAGGCCCAGACCATGACATCCTGCACTGTAGGTTTTGTGCCTTGTTCAACCCCCGAACCATTCGTCGTCGAGCTATCTTTGCAGCCAATTACTTTTGTACTCTGTCTCAGTACTCCGAAATGGCTTCATTAAGCCATCTGACTACCAATCTTCCTAAAAACGTAAGGATAAAGACAGACGGACTGAATAGGTCTGAAACTGCCGACGATGCTGCCATTAAGCTAGTCGCCAGTTTGCTAGTACTCAATGAGGCACTTTCACAGACCCTGATACCCGCTACTTCAGATTCTCAGGCCTCTGCTGAGACCCATTCGGAGTCAAGTATGCCACGAGATGCTTCCTTGACTATGGAACCTGCGGATGTCTCTACCTTTGGTGTCTAGCTCCAGCCATTGCATTTTGCAGGCAGAGAAATATTCAAATGTACCCATACTTGGACAATTGTCTGATTCAGGCAGAAAGCCAGGACTTGCTATTACAACACCTGGCATTCGTAAAGTAACTTTTAACCTCACTGGGGTACAGTATCAACGAAAAGAAATCTCACCTAGTACTCTGCCAACAGATTGTATTCCTGGGAGCAAGCTTGAATACAACTTCCCAGATGGCATTCCTCCCTCTGGAGAAAAACGTTTATCTGACTACCTACTTCAAACTATTGGCCACAAAACCCCAGCTATCTGCAAGGAAAATACTGCAAGCTCTGGGGTTCATGTCCTCTTGCATTTTACTAATTCCATATGTGAGACTGCATATGAGGAAACTCCAGTGGTATCTAAAAAGCCTATGGTGTCAAAACTCTCAGGACCTGGAAACAATGATTTCTATCATTCCTTGTATCAAGACAGAGTTCCTTTGGTGGGCAGAGGCCTGCTACCACAACAAGGGGACTCCCTTTCACTCTACCCCCTGCCGCCCATACCCTAACAGATGTATTAGACAAATGGCAGGGCTATGCATTCAGGGTAAATGGACCCCGAGACAGATGCACCTGCATATCAATCAGAAATGTTAGCTGTACAGAATACTCTGATAGCCTTCAAAGACCATATTCTTCCAGGACAACTATTGGTAAAGACAGACAACACCACGGTTATGTGGTACATAAACAAGCAGGAGGGAGCCCACTCTTACCCTCTCTGCAGACTAGCCATGGCTCTGTGAAACACAGCCTTGAGCTACCAAGTACACCTGCAAGCTCAATTCCTGCCAGGCAAACTAAATTCACTGGCAGACGACTTAAGCAGAAATCTCATGAACCCACAGGAATGGAAACTAGAACCCAAAATATTCAACCGCTTGAGGAACAAATGGGGGACGCCAAAGGTAGACCTGATGTCCTTCGTGTTTCACCGTTGCAGTCATTACATTTGGGTTATCTGCTTGCAGTAGCCCTCAGTCGGCCTGATTAACAAAGTCTTGGGTCCTGCGTTGGTTGCTGCCCCTTCTTCCACGACATCACGTCGTCAAGGGTATAAAACATGTAGCCAACGCCATTACATCAGTCTTTCTTGCTGTGCGGTGCCCAAAGCAGAAGCAGTTCGCAAGTGCCAGTCAGCAGACTCCTGAAATTTTTGTTTGAGTCTTCAACTAAATCTAAGTACCCGTCGGGGAAACTTTTTCTTGCTCCTTACCGATGTCAGTAAAAATTAATAATTGCATTACTTGTGGAAAGCAAATACCTCATAAAGATTTTCATTTGTACTGTATTCTTTGCCTAGGCCCCGACCACGATGTACCTTACTGTCGGTTTTGTGCTTTATTTAATCAGCGCACTATCCATATATTTCACTTCTCTGTTTAATTATCTAGAAATATCATCGGTTAGCCATTTGACTACCGGGGTTTTGGAAAAACGCAAAGATAAAGACAGAGACAGGCCACCGAGGTCCAAAACTGCTGACGACGCTTCTAAGCCAGTCGCCAGTTCGCCGGTACTCAGTGAGGTGCTTTCGCAGCCCCTGATACCTACCTGCTACTTCTGATTCGCAGGCCTCTACTGAGACCCATTTGGACTCCAGTATGCCACGAGATGCTTCACCTATGGAACCCCCAGATGTCTCTACCTTGGATGGGTCTGGAGCCGCTGTGCAGGCACCGGCTTCTGATGATGTATTCAGGCCTACGGACCTGCATATTAAACTGACGCCTCCTTCATTTAGGCCCAAGTCTCGAACCATACCTAAAAAACTGACGCCCAGGCTGCATGCTCAGGCCTCTATGCCTAAAAAACAAATTATAAGAATGGCTGAAGATCTTATAACTAGTCAGGGGAAGCCAACCTACCCCTTCTAAGAGACCTAGGACTGAAGTTGTTTATGAATCTTCTGACCAAGTTTCTGATTTTTCTGATTCTTCCGATCTGGATTTGCCCTTATCTACTTAATGAGGATTCTGATCTAGAGGACTCTATTCCCTCTGCTTCCCCTCCAGAGGATTTTTCTTTTGGTGAAACCTTGCGCACACAAGAGCATTTCCACTGGGAAAGCCAGGATTTTTCTAATTTAAAAAAGAGGCTTAGGGATTTCTTACTCCTGCCACAGCATAGGCCTTTAGCTATTCCTCCTGTACTAGACATTGTTGATGCTTTTTCGGAATCTAGTTTGGCCCCTGATTCTTTGCCTCCTGCTCCCAGAAAACCTGACCGATATTACAGGGTTCCTGATTCACACAAGTTCCTTTTTAAAAATTGTATTGTGGATCCAGAGACTATTTCACAGGGACCCAAGGGCATTAAGGCTTCTACTGCTAAAAATCCTACCCCTTCTGATAGAGACTCCAGGGCACTGGATAGATGGGGGTAAGAAGGTTTACATTTCTGCAACTGTGGCCATTAGGACTTTAAACTGCCAGTTTCAAATGTTAATGTATCAGCAACATGTTACTGGATTGCTTAAACAGAAAATTGTTGATTCCTGACTGTGTGGAAAATAAAGGATTACAGGTTGGAAAACATATTTTGCAAAGTGGATTTGATTCATTAGAGGCCTCTTGCAGGGCTGCTGCTACAGAGTCTGTGCTCAGAAGGCATGCTTGGCTTAAGGAGCAATCTTTGCCTGATTATGTTAAAGCTAAATTGTTGGATGCTCCCTTGAATCAGGATCACTTGTTTGGCAACAAGGCTGAGGAAGTTCTTAAAAAGATGGAAGATAAAGCTAAATCTATGCAAACTGTTAAAGATTTCTTACAAGTTCAGCCTCCTAGATTTAGTAGGCACTGGCCCTATAAGAATTGGTCCTTTCCTGCCCCTTCCAGGTCTTCTCAAGCCAAACTCAGACACAGCAGAAACCCCAGGTTTCAGTCCCAGGGGACACGAGACTAAGCAGTGGGGGGTTTCCGCACCCAAATCAGGGAATAATAAGACTCCCCCCTATGGAAAACTGTCTCAATGACTTGCTTTTAAAACTCCCAAGCACTTCCCAACTGAATGCTCCTTTAGGCGGAAAGATTGGTCTGCAGACCAATAGCTGGGAACTCATTACCTGGGACAAATGAGTTTTAAATATAGTGTCCCAAGGATACAGATTTCACTTCCACACCTTACCAACACCAAGCGGGTGGCCAGATCTACCCCTAAATCAGTGGGCAGAGGCCCAAAGTCAAGTACTCTCTCTCTCTCTCTCTCAAGCATTGGGGCTATTCAGTTGGTACCAGAAGAGGAAAAGGGACAAGGTTTCTATTTGAGACTTTTTCTGGTACCCAGAAAAGGCAATACATGGCGTCCTATCTTGGACCTTTCTACTCTAAATACCTTTCTGGTGATTCCAAAATTCAAGATGCTGACTCTTCACCAGCTGCTTCTTGTGCAAGGCAAAGATGCATGGTTGGCAACACTAGGCTTAAAAGAAGCATACCTGCACATTCCTATTGGGGAGTCTTGCAGAAGATACCTACGCTTCAAAGCAGGCGACATGCACCATCAGTTCTCTGCACTGCCCTTTGGCTTATCTACTGTGCCCAGGGTATTCACAGAGTGCCTAGCTCCAGTCATTGCATTCTGCAGGCAAAGAAATATTCAAATATGGCCATACCTTAATGATTGTCTAATTCAGGTAGAAAGCCAGGACATACTTTTAAATCATCTGGCCTTTGTTCAAAGGGTACTGACTTGTCTGGGGTACATCATAAACAAAAAGAAATCACACCTGGTACCCTGTCAACAAATTATATGCTTGGGAGCAAGCTTGAATACCACTTCCCAGATGGCTTTCCTCACGCCAGAGAAACACTCATTTGACAACCTACTTCAAACAAGTGGCCACAAAAACCCAGTTATCTGCAAGGTAAATATTGCAGGCCTTGGGATTCATGGCCTCCTACATTCTTCTATTTCCGTATGCAAGCATGTATATGAGGAAACTGCAGTGGTATCTCAAAAACCTATGGTGTCAACATTCACAGGATCTAGAAGCTATGATACCTATCATACCTTGTCTATGCCTAGAGTTCCTTTGGTGGGCAGAGGCCTGCCACCAAAACAAGGGACTACCATTCACACTACCCCCTGCCACCCAAACATTAACAACAGATGCATCAGACTATGCATGGGGGGCTCACCTGGCAGGGAAGTGCATTCAGGGCAAATGGAACCCAAGTCAAATGCACCTACACATAAATCAAAAGGAAATGTTAGCTGTACAGAATGCTCTGACAGCCTTCAAGGACCACATTCTTCCAGGACAACTAATGTTAGATGGACAACACCATGGTCATGTAGTACATAAACAAGCAGGGGGGTACACACTCTTACCCCCTCTGAAGACTAGCCATGGCATTATGGAACACAGCCTTGAGCTACCAAGTGAATCTACTAGCTCTATTCCTGCCAGGAAAACTAAATACATTGGCAGATGGACTAAGCAGAAACCTCATGGACCCACACAAGTGGAAACTGGAACCAAGGATTTTCAACATGTTGACAAGTAAATGGGTGAGCCCAGATGTAGACCTGTTTGCCTCCCCCCAGAACCATCAATTGGACAAATTTTGCACAAGGATTCCCCACAAACTAGCTTGGAAAGTGGATGCTGTATTCTTTAGCTGGAAAAACCTATCAGTTTATGCCTTTCCTCCTCTGCCTCTGCTCTCCAAGGTACTACTAAAGATCAAACAGGACAAGCCAAGGACGATTTTAATTGCACCAGACTGGCCACGCCAACACTGGTACCCCCTCCTGCGCAGTGCATCACGCTTGGCCCCATGGCACCTGCCTCAGACTCCTTCCCTGTTGTCTCAGCAGGGGAACCAAATTCTGCACCCTCAGCTGCAAACCCTGAACCTAGCAGCCTGGCTAATTACCTAATCTCTCCTTTATCACCCCCTCAGGAGCAGAGAATCTGCTCCAACTCTGCCAATACACTAGCACGAAGTCTCTCATTGGCTGAGCCAACCCCTTATCCCAGGATGCACCACACCCAAACCCCCAGATCTCGTTTGCCACTCCTAGAGTAACAACGTGGTCTCGACTTGGCTGTGGCTAAGTACCCTTCTATTTTGGCCTTTTGGTCGCCTTTTTGCAGTTAGCTTAAAAAATTTATGCTCAAACAGCTATTTTAATAGCTATCTTGTTGTTAGTTCCATTGTGATTGACTGTGTTTGCTTTTTCGGGTTGTTGTGGTAATTCCTTCGGTTTGGCGGGCTAGGCCCATTTGAGTTAGAGGGCCTTTGCCCTATCTATTGTCGAGCGTTTAAGTTAGAGCTCTTCCCTCCCCTTCCCTCCTTGTGTGTTGAGTGTATTAGAGTTAGTATGCCTGGCAAAGAAAAGGAGCATAAGCCATCGGGCTTTAAAAATTGTTCAAAATGCAATTACAAGATGTTGACAGATGGCCACGCCATCTGTGTTTATTGTCTAGGGGCTAAACACTTGCAAGAATCTTGCAGTGTTTGCCATGCTTTCTCCTCTTGTGTCCTACATGAGAGAAAAAATAAGCTTATCCTGAAGGGCTTGATCAAGCCAGCGTTCGAGGAAGCTTTGTCGTCTTCTCCCTCCTCAAAATCGAAGCAAAAGAAGTCTTCGGTTCCGACAAGTCCGTCGGAGTCGCCGGCAAAAAGAGCTAAATCTCTGTCCCCTTCCTCGGCTCCACTGGCCTCGGAGCTGCAGGATAGAGGATCCAAATTTGGGTCTACTTCCTCGGCTCCACTGGTCTTTGAGTCTCGGGATGAGAGATCAGGTATTCTGTCCCCTTTCTCGGCTCAACTGATTTCGGAGCTGCAGGATAGAGGATCTAAATCTGTCTCTCCTTCCTCGGCTCCATTGGTCTCGGAGCCGTAGGAGAGTGTTTAGGCTCGGGGGTCGGTTTCGTCTGCTCCTGAACCGTCGGCGCCGAAAGGGGTCTCTGTTCTGGTAGAGTCTGCTTCGGCTCCGATCCTTTTGGAGCCAGTTCGGAGCCGGCCTCCTAGCTTTGTCTCGGAGCCAATAGAAAATGTTTCTCGGCCCCCTTCTGTTTCCTCCAGGTCTCCAACTTTCAGATTCGGATGTAGATAGGGTGGTCCAGAGGCTCCTCCAGTCACCTGTCTTATCCAAATTATTTTCGGCTCCGGCCCAGTCGGCCCTGGAGCCAGCCCTTTCGATACCGTTTCTTCCTCCTCCGACAACCTTGGTGTCGGAGTTCGTAGAGTCTGGTGAAGTCCTTGAGTCGGTTCCGAGACCCACTGCTAGTCTGTCTGCACCGACTTCAGCTCCAACCCTTTCTGTGCCTTCCAGAGGTTTCCGTTCTCGGGTGTCCTCAGCCGGGCCCGAGGGGGATTCATCGGGGCTTCTGGTTTCGGCTCCGAGTCTCCCTCTTGGTGCCTCGGCTAGGGGAACCCCGACACCGGTCATGGTCTCTGAGACGGGCCTCTACTCAGATTCTGGTGGGCCCGCCTACGAGGCTATGAGGAGCGCGCTGGCCAAGTCTTTAGTGACTTCACCTGAATCTGTGACTCCTTCCCCAGACACTGCGGCTAGAGCTTCTGGTGCCCCTCTGTCTTCGGACAGCGCGGCTCCTAGGCCTGAGGATTCCTCCTTGTGTGGTCCCCTGTTTTCCGAGGAGCCTTCAGAGTTTGTGCCTGAAGAGCCCCCCAGGAAAAGAAGCACATAGACTCCCCAGATGAGTCTGTAACCTTGGACACCGACATTGATGCGGAAGGGTCCCCCAAGTCATCCTCTGACTATGTCTCGTTCTCAGATATCCAGGAGATCGAGACAGAGGGGCGACTGTCAATCCAAAACCCCTTCCACAGAGGAGTCAGTCTTCCTCAAGACCTTCGGAGTCCAACCCTCCGCCTCCTGGGTATTTCCACCCTTCGATGAGTTACTGGACCTTATTTGTCGAAGGGTGTTGGAAAACACTGATTCTTTGGAGCCAGTTCCTTCTCGCCCCAACAAGTGTTTATCCGCACCCCCTGGCAAGGAGTTTCTAACCAAGGGAGTCCCGGTTGATGCTGTGGTGGTGGCGTCTGCCACCCAGCAGGATGTGGCAGAGGCATCTACTTCTATCCATCCTCCTAACAAGGAGTCCAGGAGCATGGATAGGTACAGGAAGCGTACCCTGACTTCAGCGACCTTTACTCTGCAGTCACTGAATTATTTATGTCACTTTACTAGGCTCCAAAGGGATCTCATAAAGGAGTTGGGAGATACCCTGTCGGGTAACGTGCCTGAGGCGTTGACGCAGTCTTTCAATGCCCAGATGTCTACCCTTTCGTCGATTGTTAACTTGTCCATGAGGCTCATATTGTATGCAGCCGAATGGGTGGGTAGGGCAACGAGTTTGGGCGTAGCCCTTTGGAGGCAAGCCTGGATGCGCTTGTGTCACTTTGCGGAGGCATTCAAGTCTGTCTTCAACGACGCTCCATTCGATGGGTCCTCTCTCTTTGGACCCAAGGTGAAAGACACACTCACTAGATGTGAGCAGGAGGGTAAGACTTTGTCTGCCGTTGGGGCCCATTTTTCGCTTCCCTCTAGACCTTATCCCAAGGCTCAGACGGGAGGAAAGATGTGGTTCAAAAAGTCCCAAAAGTCTTTCCCTGCCCATCAGAGTGACCCTCCCTTCCAGAGGCAGAGGGGGGGGGTATTATTCTGGAAGACGTCACCCTAGAGGCGGCGGAGGCCCCCGCAACTCAGGAGACCGCAAATCTTTTTGTGGTTCCTCCTTCCAGCGTCCCTGAGAGACTGCCCGGCTGTGCGTTTCCGGAGCCAGTCCGGGGTCATTTCTCGGCGCATCCAAGGGCCTGGGGTTCCATCACTCAGGATCAGTGGGTGCTTCGTATCATCGCCGGAGGTTACACCATCCCCCTTACCCGTCCCCCTCCACCATCAAGGAAAATCCCGGACGTACCACTCAGTCAACGGGATCAAGCAGCCATAGGGATCAAGCAGCCATAGAGGTAGCAATGCTGCTCGGAAAGGGAGTCATCCAGCCAGTCCCCGCAGACCAGACCGGATTAGGAACTTACTCAAGGTTATTTTTGGTACCTAAAAAAGAACAGGGGACTTGAGACCCATTCTGGATCTCAGCCACCTAAACTGCTTCGTAAAGAAGTCCAGGTTCTGGATGGTCACGTTGCAATCCATTTTCCCATTGCTGGAAAAAGGAGTATGGATGTGCTCCATCGATCTCAAGGGTGCCTATTATCACATCAAGATAAACAGAGCATCCAGGATACATTTACGCTTCTGCCTAGGAGCCAGTCACTTCCAGTTCCGGACCCTGCCCTTTGGTCTCACCACAGCCCCCAGGGTGAGTACCAAATGTCTGGCAGTGGTGACTGCTCACCTGAGACATCTGGGATTCCAGGTGTTTCCGTATCTAGATGACTGGATCCTCACCGCCCCCACCAGGCATCTTCTTTCTCAAGCCGTGAGTGCTACCATCCAGTTGGGACATCTTTTAGGAATTGCATTCAACTGGGAAAAGTCTATTGCTGCCATCACAGCGTGTTGCCTTTATAGGCGCAGAGCTCAACTCTGTAGAGATGCGAGCATTCCTTCCAACAGAGAGGATAAAGATACTACAGGACCAAGACCTAGCTTTACTGCCCCATCGGAAAGCCCCAGCCAGGATGGTCCTTCAGCTTTTGGGGTCGATGGCGGCCTCCATTCTTCTGGTCCCTCTGGCAAGATTGCACATGCGAATTCTTCAAAGGCTCCTGTCGACCCAGTGGTCATACCAAGATCTACCATTGTCCTACCTGATTCTCATCACGGAAACGTGCCGGCGAGATCTTCATTGGTGGCTCCTCTCCTCCAACCTGAACCAGGGGAGACTCTTCTGCCCCCCTCCCCCATTACCACAGTGACCACGGACGCCTCCCAGATAGGGTGGGGGGGGGTCATTATCTGGGCAGGATGGTTCAAGGCACATGGCAAGATCACGAAACCCACTTACATATCAATGTTCTGGAAATGAGGGCAGTGCTTCTAGCGTTGCAGGCACTTCACAGCTCTCTTCCCAAGGGTACCATCACAATCTTCTCAGACAATATGGCGGTAGTATGGTACCTGAACAAGCAGGGAGGAACCAGGTCTTATCCTCTTTGCAGAGAAGCCATGAGAGTGTAGAACTGGCGATCGCTACCCAGAGATTTCTACTGGCAACGTACATTCCGGGGAAGTCCAATGTGATAGCAGACAGGCTGAGCAGAGTTATTCTGATGCCTCATGAGTGGTCCCTGAACGACCAAATAGCGGCTCGGATCTTCTTCAAGTGGGGGTTTCCCTGCTGCGACCTTTTCGCCAGCCCCTGGAATGCGAAGTGCAGCAATTTCTTCTCCCTGACCCCCCCCCCCCCAGGGGAAGTCACCCAGGGACGCTCTAGTCCACAATTGGCCCTCCGGTCTGCTCTACGCCTTCCCTCCGGTGCCTCTACTGCCAAAGGTGATTCAGAAGGCGATCTGCTTGGGAAGCAGCATGATTTTGATCGCACCACACTGGCCTCGCCAAGTTTGGTTTCCCTTCCTTCGGAAGTATGCAGTGAAGGATCCTTGGATTCTGGACCCAGTTCCAGACCTCCTGACTCTTCAGTCGGGTCAGGCCCATCCATCACTGCGAACTCTCAAGCTAGCCGCTTGGCTGCTCCACTTCCGACCTTAGTCAGACAGCATATCCTTTCGCCTGAGGTGGTTCGGATTCTGTCTTCTTCCCACAGAGCTTCCATTAAGGAGATATATTCTAATAAATGAAAAAGGTTTGCCATTTGGGCCCAGCGGCACAACATTGACCCTCTGGCAGCCCCGGTGCCGGCAGTATTAGATGTTTTGGCAACTCTTTTTAGACAGGGTTCCGCTGTCTCCACGCTTAAAGTCCAATTGGCAGTGCTTTCTAATTATCATGTTGCCTTTGAGCCTTCACTCATGAGTCATAAGTTGTGTAAGGCCTTTCTCAAGGGAGCCTTGGTAGCTTCGCCCCCCGGTGTCGCAACCTGTTTTGCCATGGGATTTGAATGTGGTTTTAGGAGCCTTGACATCTCATCCCTTCGAGCCGGCGGCCACTTGTGAGGAAAAGTTCTTATCTTGGAAGACTGCCTTCTTGGTAGCTATTACTTCAGCCAGAAGGGTTTCAGAGCTTCAAGCCCTTTCTGTCAAGCCTCCTTATCTGATCTTTCACAAGGATAGAGTATCTCTAAGGCTAAATCTGTCATTTCTTCCAAAGGTTTCTTCTGCTCTTTGTCTGCAGCAATCTATAGAGCTACCAGTTTTCTTTCCGAAATCTTCCAACAAGGCAGAATACAGACTTCATCAGTTGGATGTACATAGACAGCTGAGGGTTTTACTTGGATAGGACACAGCAGCAGAGGAAATCAGACCAGTTGTTTGTGGCCTTTGTGGATAACAGGATTGGCAAAGCAGTAACTAAGACCACTATTGCTAGGTGGATTAGGGATAGTGTTTCATTTATTTATGCATCAACAGGAAGGAACCTTCCATTTCCAGTTAGAGCGCATTCTACTAGTGCTATGGCAACTTCAGTGGCCTTCCACGACTGTCTGTGGATGAGATATGTGCAGCGGCCACTTGGGCTTCTGCACATACATTTATTTCTCATTACAAACTGGACGTGGCCTCTAGGGGTCGGGCGTCCTTTGGTTCCACAGTGCTCAGGAGTGTTTTCCAGTGAGCCTCCCAGGATCTAGGTGCTAGGGACGCTGTCCCATCAGTTATGAATGTAGGTGAGATAGGATTGCATTACATCTTTTAGTTATGTACTTACCATAACGATAGATGTATGTGATCCATCTCGCCTACATTCTTACGTACCCGCCCTCCTTCTCCCTACCTGTTGGATCTGGAAAAAACACTGTTGTGCAGTCGGATTGGCACATGTGCATGAGTTGATGTCCTTCAAGGATGCATCTGCAGTCACCACATATGGGTTGTCCTGCCTCAGGCAGCCCTTCGGTCGGCCGGATTCCAAAGTCTGGGTCCGGCGTCGGCTGATGTCAACCCTTCCCTGACATCAGAGTGCCTGGGGTATAAAAGCGTCAGCCGACGCCATCTTCCTCAGTCTTTCTTGCCGCGTGGTGCCCGAAGCAGAAGCAGTTCGCAAGTGCCGGTCGGCCAGCTCCTGTAATTCAGCTAAACCGAAGACTTCAAAAGCTAAGTACCCCGTTGGGGACTCTTTCTTGCCTCAGCCGATGTCAGATAAAATTAATAATTGCTTAACTTGTGGGAAACAAATACCTCATAAGGATTTCCACTCTTACTGCCTACCTTGCCTAGGCCCAGACCACGACGTCTCGGCCTGTGCTGCCTGTGCTTCCTTCAACCGACGCACCCTTAGACGTCGGGCGGAGTTTGCAGAGGAATTTTTTGGGGCTAGTTTTGCTTATAATATGCCGTCGGAGACTCCGACTTCACATTTAATAAAGAAACGGAAGGACAAGGACCGACACACAAGGCCCACTGTTTCGGCTGAAACCACGGCCAGGCCTACCGCGAGTGTCTCAGTCTCGGCTGAAACAGAGTCCTTGGAACTTCCGTCCACCAAAACCGTACAACCGACAACCTCGGCCCCGGAGGCCGCTTCTGTATCTGTTATTGAATCTCCTTTGGAATCCGGTGTCCAGGAACCTTCCGACACCATTCCCTTAGACAAATCTACTCCAGCACGTGGTGCAGCCAGGCCTCCTGCATCCATGTCTATTAAGGCATTCTCTAGGGCTAATGCTGCTAAACACTCAAAATCTATGCCTCCCAGGGTTATCCCTCAGGGACCCACTTCAGGTTCTCAGATTCTTAGTCTAGCAGAGGACCTTATTTCATTAATTAGGGGCTCTCAGCCTCATCCGGACAGGGGCTCTCAACCTCCTATAGAAAAAAGGCCCAGGGTTGAGCCCTCCGATCCACATTCCTCAGATGAGGCCTCTGATGGCTCTGCTCTCGGACTACCAGGAGGAAGCTTTTTCGGCCTACGAGGATTCTGATGCAGAGGAATCTATCCCTTCGGCCTCCCCTCCTGAAGAGCTGTTTTTTGGGGAAACTCTGTACACTGAGGGAGCATTTCCAATGGCAGGGCCAGGAATTCTCTGATTCCAGGAAAAGATTAAGGACCTTCTTGCATTTGCCTCAACATAGACCTTTGGCTATTCCCCCTGTTTTGAATGTCATTGATGATGTATACTCTGAGTCTAGCACAACCCCTGACACTCTCCCTCCGGCCCCTGCCAAGCCTGACAGGTATTACAGGGTCCCGGAATCACATCTTTTCCTTTACAAGGCCCACTCTGCTGATCCAGAAACTGTTTCCCAGGGCCCTAAAGGGGTTGCAGCTGTCACTAAAAAAAATCCACTCCCCTCCAAAAGGGAGTCCAGGGCTTTAGAGCGATGGGGTAAAAAAGTGTATACTTCTGCTACCCTTTCTATGAGGGCTTTAAACTGTCATTTTCATATGATACAGTACCAAGAGTATTTGTTAGATGAATTGCATAAAAAACTGTCTTCACCTGAACCCCTAGATCGTAAATCACTTCAGGATCTGGTACATAACTCCCAACAGGTTAGCAACCATTTCTTGCAGTGTGGTTATGATGTATTGGAAGCTTCATGTAGGTCAGCTATGACAGGTGCAGTCATACGTAGGCATGCTTGGCTGAAGGAACAATCTCTGCCAGACCATGTTAAAGCAAAGCTTCTGGATGCTCCACTGGAAAAGCAAAAGTTATTTGGCTCCACTGCTCAGGAGGTCTTAAAGAAATTTGAAGAAAAGGCAAAATCTGTACAAACAGTCAAAGATTTTATGCAAATCCAACCACCAAGATTCAGCAGAAATTGGCCTTCCAAGAACTGGTCCTTTCCAGACACACACAGATTTCAGAGAGGCAAGAACAGGCGTGCCAGAGGTAGAGGGCAAGCTAGAGGCTCCTACAGAGGACGTCAATGGCAGCCTCCCAACCAGAGAGGTAGTGCAGGGCCTACAACTGCTGCACAAGGACATACTCAATGACTTTGATACCGCCAACCAGGGCTCAATTGGAAGCACCTTTGGGCAGAAAGCTTTCCTTATTTTCAGAAAATTGGCGCATTATTACAAGGGACAAATGGACACTACAAATAATAGACAAAGGATACAGGTTCCATTTCCACACATTACCGAAAAGAAAAGGCATGCCAGACCTGCCACCAAATCAAAGGGCAGAGGCTTTGAAACAAATTTCAAACTTAATGCAAATGAAAGCAATAGAAAAGGTTCCTCTCTTAGAACAAGGCCAAGGATTTTATTCCAGACTCTTCCTTGTTCCAAGAAAAGAAAAGCAATGGAGGCCTATTCTCGACTTGTCCGCACTAAATACTTATCTCATTGTGCCAAAATTCAAAATGCTGACTCTACAGCAACTCCTTCCCATGCTGGGCAAGGGGTCTTGGCTGGTAACTTTGGACCTCAAGGAGGCATACCTGCATGTCCCTATCAGACAAAGCTGCAGAAGACACCTCAGATTTCTTGCAGGTACAGAGCATTATCAATTCTCAGCATTGCCCTTTGGCTTATCTACTGCGCCCAGAGTATTCACGAAATGCCTGGCATCAGTAATTGCACACTGCAGACTTCAGGGGATGCAAATATACCCGTATCTGGACGACTGCCTTATACAAGCGGACAGCCAACAAATTTTGGAAAAACACTTGAGTTATGCCATCCACCTTCAGGCCTTGGGATATACAGTCAACTTTCACAAGTCAATAGTTGTACCATCCCAAAGATTAACCTTTCTGGGTGCGAATCTAGACACAACCACCCAAATGGCTTTCCTCACAGAAGAAAAACAAACTCCGCTACTGGATTACTTCAAAAACCTGTCAAGACAAACTCAGCTGACTGCAAGGAAAATCCTGCAGGCCCTGGGTTACATGGCTTCTTGCATTCTTCTGATTCCTCAAGCAAGGCTACATATGAGGAAACTACAATGGTACCTAAGGAGTTTATGGACTCAGCACAGTCACAGCTTGGAAACTTTGAAACCACTCATCCCATGTCTTCAAAGGGAGTTTCTGTGGTGGGCTCAAGCAAGCCAGTCAAACAGGGGTCTGCCCTTCAGCAAACCTATAGCCAGCCAAACCATTACAACGGATGCTTCAGACCTCGGATGGGGAGCGCACATGGAGGGAAGGTGCATCCAAGGACTATGGTCACAAAAACAGCTACACATGCACATAAACCAAAAGGAAATGCTGGCAGTGATACAGGCACTCGAGGCCTTCGAGTTATTTCTACATCAAGGCCACCTGCTAATAAGGACAGACAATACCACAGTTATGTGGTACATAAACAAGCAAGGAGGCACCCATTCCTACCCTCTTTGCAGACTAGCAATAAATCTATGGGAACTTTCCTTGACACTCAATATACAGCTGCAATCCCAGTTTGTGCCAGGAAAGGACAATATACTGGCGGACAGCTTAAGCAGGAACATCATGGATGCGCACAAATGGATGCTGCGCCCACACATCTTCTATCAGATAACACACTCATGGGGGAGACCGGACATAGACCTCTTTGCCTCCCCACACAATAATCAGCTGGAGAAATTCTGCTCAAGGGCATACCACCCGCAAGCATAGAAAGTGGACGCCCTCTCTTTCAGCTGGAGAACTCTGACAGTGTATGCATTCCCACCTCTTCCATTAATGACCAAGGTCTTACTGAAGATCAAGGCAGAGCAGCCAAAAGTGATTCTGATAGCTCCGGACTGGCCAAGACAACACTGGTACCCATTGCTAAAGAGCATGTCACGGACGAAACCATGGCTTCTTCCACAATGGCCGCTTCTCCTGACACAGCACAATTACAAAACTCTACATTCCAACCTGAAAACATTGCAACTAGCGGCCTGGAAAATACCTTGACTCATCACCAGGATAAGCTATCCAAGAGAGTGAAGGATATCATCATGGAAGCTCGCAGGCCTTCCACAAGAAAGGCATATTCAGCAAAATGGAAAAGATTTCACACCTGGAGCACCTCAAAGGGCCTAGATGCAACAGTTATGAACATGGCACATATCTTGGAATATTTGGCAGAAATGCTCCACAATGGCCTGTCTTACTCTTCCATTAAAATTCATGCTTCAGCAATTTCAGCAGAGTACAATACTGATCCACCTGTCTTCTCTCATCCTCTCCTAAGACAATGTCTAAGAGGAATTAAGAACATTAATCCCCCAAGGAATCCACCAGTGCCTACTTGGGACCTTAACTTCGTGTTGGAAAAACTAACACTGCCTCCCTTTGAACCAGCAGCATCAGCACAACTACAGTTTCTGTCTTGGAAGACTGCTTTCCTTCTGGCCATAACCTCAGCAAGAAGAGTATCTGAGTTACAGGCCCTCATGGCAGTGCAACCATTTCTTATCTTTCATCAAGACAGAGTCTCCTTGAGAACCAATCCTTCATTTATGCCAAAGGTGGTATCCAGAGTCTCATTAAACCAAGCTATTCACCTGCCTACCTTCTTTCCAAATCCACAAAACAAAGGGAAAAGCTTCTGCACACCCTGGACATACACAGACAGTTGCGCTACTACTTGGACAGAACTAAAACTTAAAGAAAAACTGACCAGCTGTTTGTAGCATATGCTGCTGGTGCACAAGGAAAAGCAATTTCCAAACAGACAATTTCAAAATGGATAGGGAATTGCATTCGTTTTTGTTACTCTTTCATGGAAAGACTGTGCCAACTAACATTAGACCTCATTCCACCAGAGCTACAGCCACCTCCACAGCCTTCTTAAGAGGAGTGGCTACCAAGGACATTTTAGAAGCTGCTACATGGAGCTCCGTGCATACATTTTCAAGCATTACAATTTACCTTTATATTCCAGATCCAGAGCAGGCTTTGCTACGGCAGTCCTGCAGGGAATTTTAGCTACACCATCATTTACATAGATCCTCCACCCCCAGATTGGCTATGGTATTCTACCCATATGTGATGACTGCAGATGCATCCTTGAAGGACATAGTACAGTTTTGTACCTACCATAAATGTAGATGTCCGATAGGTATGCATCTGCAGTCAGGTTTACCCTCCCTCCTTCCCCTCTGTGGTATTTCTTGGGTTCTTATCCCTCTCTCATAGCTAGCTGGGGTTATCTATTATGGTGTATTTGTTTTATTTATATAGATAAATATATATATATATATATATATATATATATATATATATATATATATATATATATATATATATATTTATGTATATTTCTGAAAATGTTTGGAATTTATTGCATTTCTCCAAATTTTAGCCTTCTTTAGAGGGCACCTGGCATCTGGGGCAAGAAAAACTGAGGAAGATGGCGTTGGCTGACGCTTTTATACCCCAGGCGCTCTGACGTCGGGGAAGGGGCGACATCAGCCGACGCCGGACCCAGACTTTGGAATCCGGCCGACCGAAGGGCTGCCTGAGGCAGGACAACCCATATGTGATGACTGCAGATGCATACCTATCGGACATCTACATTTATGGTAGGTACAAAACTGTACTTTGTGGGGCAAACAAGATCTGGAGGTTTGGGCGTGGTGCATCCTGGGATAAGGAGTTGGCCCAGCCAATGAGAGACTTTGTGCTTGTGTATCGGCCGAGTCGGAGCCGATTCTCGGCTCCAAGCCCATCAGTTATGAATGTAGGCAAGATGAATCACATACAACTATCGTTATAGTAAGTACATAACTAAAAGATATCATTTTTGGAGTGTAGGAGGCCTAGTACTAGAAAATCTTATGCTGCAAAATGGAAATGATTTTGTATTTGGAACCATTCTCAAGGGATTAGCGCAGCAGTGCCCAATTTACCTCAGATTCTGCAATATTTGACTGAGATGCTTTCTAAAGGCTTGTCCTTTTCCTCCATCAAAATTCATGGCTGAGCCATTTCAGCTCATTATAGCACAGAACCTCCCCTCTTCTTTCACCCACTGCTCAAGCAGTTCCTCAGAGGGGCCAAAATTTTAAGGCCACCGAGGAGAGCTCCAACTCCGGCCTGGGACCTTAACTTTGTCTTGGAGAAACTCACTCTTCCTCCTTTCGAGCCAGCTGCTGCTGCAGATTTAAAATTCCTTTCCTGTAAATAGTTTTCCTTTTAGCAATCCCTTCTGCAAGAAGGGTATCTGAGTTACAGGCCCTTATGGCAGTGGAGCCTTTCATCATCTTTCTTGTGGACAGGGTGTCCCTCAGAACCAATCCTTCCTTCATGCCCAAGGTGTGGTATCCAGTGTGGCTCTTAATCAGTCCATTAATTTGCCTACCTTCTTTCCCAACCCACAGAACAAAGGGGACTTGGATACTGCACTCCTTAGATGTGCACAGGCAACTTAGATTCTACTTGGACAGGACTAAACCTCAAAGGAAATCTGAACAACTGCTGATGGCATTTGCTGCAGGGACAGAGGGGAAAGCTATTTCAAAGAAAACCATTTCAAAATGGATAGGCCACTGCATTCATTTCTGCTTATAAATACCATGGAAAACCTATCCCACAGGGCATCAGACCCCATTCAACCAGGGCTGCATCTACCTATACAGCCTTTCTCAGGGGCGTCCCTACATGGGACATCCTAGAAGCTGCTACCTGGAATTCTGTACATACTTTTCACCAAGCATTATCATTTGCCAATTTTTCTCTAAATCCAGAGCTGGTTTTGTCACTGCAGTCTTGCAGGCCTTATAGCTGGTCCTAATTCTATTTAAATTCCTCCTCCTAACCTTAGCTTTGGGAATCTACCCAAATCTAATGACTGCAACAGTAAAACACGAATAACATAGTACATGTGTGTACACTTACCATAAATGTAGATGTTCGAGTGTATTCACTGTTGCAGTCCTGGTTACCCTCCCTCCAGCCCCTTTTCTTCTTTTGGCTATACCTCTACTCTTACAACAAAAAGCTTTTTGAGCATAGTATTTGCTTCTCTATTGGAGGTATATCCTTGTATTATAGATTTAATTGCTTCCCATTAGGGAGGCACCTGACATCTGGGGCAAGAAAAACTGATGTAATGGCGTCGGCTGCATGTTTTATACCCCCTGACGACCTGACTTCATGGAAGAAGGGGCAGCAACCAACGCAGGACCCAAGACTTTGTTAATCAGGCCGACTGACTGCTACTGCAAGCAGATAACCCAAATGTAATGACTGCAGCAGTGAATACACTTGAACATCTACATTTATGGTAAGTGTACACAACTGTACTTTTGCCTCCCCTCAGAACTACCAATTGTAGTCAATTTCCTATGCTGAAAAGTGGAAAAGATACTGCTCCTGAAGCCTGGCTCAGGGGATGGGCACAATGGTGCCCAGCGTACTTCATATTCTACAGTACTTAACAGAAATGCTCCACAGGGGCCTGTCCTTCTCGTCAATTAAAATTTATGCCTCTGCCATTTGCACATTATAATACTGAGCCACCCCTCTTCTCTCACCCCTTGCTAAAGCAATTCCTTAGAGGGGCCAAAAATTTAAGACCCCCAGGAGAGCTCCCACTCCAGCCTGGGACCTTAACTTTGTATTGGAAAAGCTCACCCCCTCCCCTTTGAAGCAACTGCTACAGCAGAGTTGAAATTCCTTTCTTGGAAAACAGCCTTCCTGCTAGCCATCACTTCAGCAAGAAGTGTCCACCCTAGAGGCAGAGGGGGTCTGAAAATCAAGGGTCTCGACTACCTTTCTCGGGCAAACCCACATAGCAGCCCTGAAGGGTTGCCCGACTGCTAGTCTCTGAAGGCATTCAGGGTCACCTTTTCCTCCACCTAACAGCTTTGGGTGTCCATCATGGAAGATCGTTGGGTGTTGCAAATTATATCCAGAGGTTATTCAATCCCCTTTCTAAAGTCACCTCTACCACTCAGACACCTCCCGGACGTTCCATCCGCACATAGGGAGGAGAATGCAGCACTGGAAATTACAAAGCTGCTAGAAAAATGGCTCGTCCAACACGTCCCACAAGACCAGTCCTGCTTGGGCATTTATTCCAGGAGTTTTCTTTGTGCCAAAGAAGACGGGACACCCAAGACCAATTCTAGATCTATGCACCTTGAACTTCTCAGTGGCCAAGATGAAATTCCGGATGGTCACCCTTCAGTCTAGCCTGTCTTTCCTGCAGGAGAATGATTGTATGTGCTCTATCGACCTCCAGAATTCGTACTACCACATCAAAATGGACAGATGCTCTGAGGTTCCTCCGCTTCCGGCTGGGAGCCAGTCATTATCGGTTTTGAGCACTCCCCCCCCTTTGGTCTCAACACAGCCCCCAGGGTGTTCACCAAAGTGAAGGCAGTAGTAGTGGCTCACCTGCGACTCCAGGGCATGCAGGTTTTTACTTACCTAGACAATTGGCTCCTCGTTGCCCCTTCCAGGCATTAGCTTTGTCTAGCGTGGGATTTCTTTCTTCTTCTAGCCCAGTGGTTGGGCATCACCATCAATCTCAGTCTTAACTGGCCCCGCTTTAGGTATTTAGATTTCATAGGGGCTCAGTTGGACACAATTCAAACCAAGGTCTTTCTTACCTCAGAGAGGATACAGTCACTGAAACTTCGTCTTGGGTGTCCTTCAAGCCCAACCACCGATGTCAGAAATAGTATTAAGGGCGTTGGGGTCCATGACGACCACAATCAATCTCTTGCCTCTGGCATGCTTTCACATGTGTTTTTTTTCAGTATACTCTTGCAGTCCATGTTAGACCTTCCATTGTCTCACCCTATCAGAGTTTCTCAGGTGTGCAGGAACTCTCTTCTCTGGTGGTTACATTCTCCGAACCTTCTTCTGGGTCATTCCTTTCTCCCTGTGTTTCCCTCAGCTACAGTGACCATGGGCGCCTTCCAGTTAGGGTGTGGGGGGGGGGCACTGCTCTGGAAGGATAGTCCAAGGCACGTGATCCCCTTACATGACCAAATTGCATATCGTTGTCCTGGAGATGAGGCCGGTGCTTCTAGTGTTGCAGGCTCTCCATACCTATCTTCCCCCCCCCAGGAAAGGTTGCTCTCCAGACAGACATGTCGGTGGTCTGGTACATCAACAAACAAGGGGGAACCAGGTCTTAACCCCTATGTCGTGAAGCCATGAGAGTGTGGGAGTGAGCAATCTCCACCGGCCGTTTTCTGGTGGCAATGCTCATTCCGGGGAGGTCCAGCATTCTAGAGGACAGGCTCAGTAGGTCTATTCTAATGCCTTACGTGTGGTCTCTGAATCCTTCAGTAGTATAACAGATCTTTCTCAAGTGGGGTCACCCTTGCTGCGATCTCTTTGCCTCGCCTTCCAGTGCGAAGTGCAGTGAGTTTTTTGCTCTGAAACCCCCCCACTTCTGGATGAAGCCCCCAGAGACTGTTTGGCCCCCCAGTCTTCTGTATGCCCTTAATTCCAAAATTCCTTCAGAAAGCTCGCAGGCTGGTGACTGTAGTAATCCTCATTGCCCCATTCTGGCCTCACCAAGTCTGGTTTCGCCTCTCTGTGGTCTCATTTGGTGGCTCCAGTATGGCTGTTGGATCCAGTTCCGGATCTCATTTCTCATCTTTCAGGGATTCCCCATCCAGACTTGGGCAGTCTGAAGCTTACCACCTGGCTGCTCCATTTCCCTCGATTGTCAGGACTCCGGTTTATCTTCACCTGTCAAAAAGATCCTGTCTTCCACCAGAAAGGTATACTCCAGTAAATGGAGACGTTTTTCGATCTGGGCCTCACTGCATGCCATAGATCCCTTCACTGCTCCAGTCTCCTTGGTTTTGGAATTCGCAGCAGGGATCTTCCAACAAGGTGTTAGTTTTTCTACAGTCAAGGTCAGTCAAGGTTCAAATTGCGGCAAATTCTAATTTTCATATGGGGCATAATATGGCTTCCTTGGCATCTTCTAAGCTCTTCAAAGTCTTCTTAAAAGGCACTTTTCTTCGGCCACCAATCGAGGACCCTATGCTGCCATGGGATCTTACAGGCGTTTGTTTCGCCTCCCTTTTACCCGCAGCTTCTGTGGATCTGCAGTTTTTGTCTTGGAAGACCGCCTTCTTGGTGGCTATTAATTCTGCCAGAAGGGTTTCGGAACTTCAACCATTGTCAGTCAAAACCACCTTATATGATTTTTCATAAGGATCTGATAGCCTTGTGTACTAATCCCTCCTTTCTTCCTAAGGTAGCTTCAGATTCATAGATTAATCAGGTTATTAATATTCGTCTTTTTTCCGAATTTCCAAAACAAGGGAGAATACAAATTGCCCTTGTTGGACTTGCACAGACGGTTGCGTTTCTTCTTGCACAGGACTAAAGCATTCTGTAAGTCTGATCAACTCGTCATATCCTACTCTAAACCCCCTCTTGGGGTAATCAGTATCTATGGTCGCCATCGCCAGTTGGATTTCCCAGTGTATTTTGCTGGCGTATTTTATTAAGGGATTAACTCCACCCGGTCAAGTGAAGCACATTCCCCCAGGTCTGTGGCTGTTTCAGCTGCCTTCTGGTCTAGAGTTTCATTAGATATTTGATGTTCTTCATCTCACATTGCTGCAGTCCTTACACTTGGGTATAGCGCTGTCCTTGGTCGGCCCGAATACCAAAGTATATGGCTGACGCCGGTCACGGCGCATTAAACTGACGCCAGGACGTCAGGGTATAAATGCGCATGACCGACGTCATATCCTCAGTCTTTTTTGCCGCGTGGTCCGATGCAGAAGCAAATTTGCGAGTGCAGGTTGGCGTCCTGAGATTTTCCGAAACCGGAGTTTCAGACCGAATCCAAGTGGGCTAAGTACCCCGTTGGGGAATATTTTGGTTTTTTCTTGCCTCAGTATTTTACCGGATGTCAGAAAAAGTAAATAACTGTATTTCTTGCGGGAAACAGATACCACATAGGGACTACCACAGCTTGTGTATTCCGTGTTTAGGGCCTGAGCACGACGTTGTTGGGTGTTCCTCTTGCGCTAGATTTAACAAACGTACCATAAAGAGGAGATTAGACTGCGCTAGGTTAGTCTTCGGGAAGCGGTGCAATTACAAAATGCCGTCGGATGCTCCGACGCCCGCTACCTCGAAGAAGCGCAAGGACAAAACACCTAGGCCTAGGTTAGAGGCACCAGCCGACCAGGACGTCGGTTCTTTAGAGGGCACGGTTGTGCCAGAGGCCCAAACAGAAGTTTCCCTAGAGTCCCAGGGGGAGACTTTGTTGTTACACGATGTGTCTTCACAGGAGGTAGGCCAGGCTGAAGGGGCTTCTCAGGTAGCTGTTCTCCCCTCTCTGCCTAAGGTGGTTAGGCCTTCCCCTACTGTTACAAAGGCTTCTTCCAAGAGTAGGCCAGGTTCAGCTGTAGCAGGTGCTCCTCCTAGTACTTCAGGCCCTGTGCCCAAGAGACATATGCTTAAGATGGCTGAAGATTTAATTACTCTGATTAGGGGTTCTATGCCCCCTCCTGACAAAAGGCCTAGGGCGGATCCTGAATTTGGGAATTTTGAACAGGATTCTGATATTTCTGAGTCTTCGGCTGAGGATTTACAGGAGTTTTCTCATTATTCTGATTCTGATGTGGATGACTCCACCCCTTCTGCTTCTCCTCCTGAGGATTTCTCATTCTCAGAGACTCTCCATGCCATGAGGGAACATTTTAAATGGGAAGGTCAGGATTTCTCTGATTCCAGGAAAAGACTAAGGGAATTTTTGTTTTACCTCAGCATAGGCCTTTAGCTATACCCCTGTTCTTTCTGTGGTGGAAGATGTTTTGCAGAGGCTTCCCTTACCCCTGCTTCTTTCCCTCCCGCTCCTGTTAAACCGGTCAGATACTATAGGGTGCCTGAAGCTCACAAGTATCTTTTAAAAGCCCTAGGGCAGATCCAGAGACAGTTACTCAGGGGCCTAAAGGGGTTAAGGCTTCTGTGGCTAAAAATCCAGTTCCTCAGGACAAAGAGGCAAGAGCTTTAGACAGATGGGGTAAGAAAGTGTATACTTCCTCAACTTTAGCCATGAGGGCTTTAAATTGTCAATTCCACATGCTGAGATATCAAATCTATCTCCTTTCACAGTTAAAGTCTAAGGTAGATGCTCTGGCAGAAGGTATGGAATGTAAGGAGTTACAAGATCTGGTACATGTGTCTGAACAGGTGGGTAAGCATTCCTTACAATGTGGTTTTGATGCTGTACAGGCCTCTTCCAGGGTGGCTGCCACTGGTACTGTCCTTCGCAGGCACGCCTGGTTACGGGATCAGAATTTAGCTGAACATGTTAAGTCAAGGATCTTGGATGCCCCTTTACAATCTGATGTGTTGTTTGGTTCGCCTGTTGAAGCAGTTTTAAAGAAAATGGAGGACAAAGCTAAATCTATGCACACTGTTAAAGATTTTTTACAGGTTCAACCACCAAAGTTTAGCAGAAACTGGCCAAGCAAGGCGTGGACATACCCTTCTTATGATTCCCAGTCTAGGGGTAGGTCTAGGCGTGCTAGGGGCAGAGCTCAGGGTTCCTTTAGATCCAGGACAGGGGGCTCACCTGCACAGTCTTCAGGGGAGGGCAGGGGTCAGCCCTTTCGTGGACAGACCCAATGACCTACCTTTTCAACTGCCAGAACCTTCACGTCTCGCAGCACCTTTAGGAGGAAGACTGACACTTTTCAAAGAGAACTGGAGTTTAATTACCCAAGACAGATGGGTGTTGGATATCATTCACCACGGTTACAGATTTTATTTCCATACCTTACCACCGTTCAAGGGCATGCCAGATATTCCGCCCCAACACAAATTGGAAGCTCACAGACAAATATCCATATTGACACAGATAGGGGCCATACAACCGGTGCCTATGGCAGAAAGGGGTCTAGGATTTTACTCTCGCCTATTCCTAGTACCAAAAAAGGGGAACACGTGGAGACCAATTCTGGATTTGTCTATCCTCAACACCTTTCTGGACATCCCCAAGTTCAAGATGCTGACATTGCAACAGCTTTTACCCCTCCTGGGCAAGGATCACTGGATGGTAACTTTGGATCTCCAAGAGGCTTACCTTCATGTCCCTATCACTCTAGGCTGCAGGAAGTATCTGCGTTTTCGAGCTGGAGATTCACACTATCAATTCTCTGCATTGCCCTTTGGCTTATCCACTGCACCCAGAGTATTCACAAAGGTCCTGGCTCCAGTGATAGCTTTTTTCAGACGGAAAGGAATACAGATTTACCCTTATTTGGACGATTGCCTGATTCTGGCTCAGGGCAAGGACGAACTTCTACAGCATTTAAAGTATGTGATAACAGTGCTAAGATGCCTAGGGTATTCTGTGAACGAAACAAAGTCCAGTCTAGTACCCTCTCAGGACATGTGCTTTCTGGGTGTGAGACTGAATACAGCAGCCCAGATGGCCTTCTTGACCCCGGACAAACAGAAGAATCTTTCCTTTTACTTCCAACAACTATCACATCAGTCCGGGCTGACTGCAAGGACAGTCCTTCAAGCCTTAGGGTTCATGGCATCTTGTATTCTGGTGCTTCCCAATGCCAAACTGCATATGAGGAAGCTACAATGGTATCTCAAGAATCTATGGACACAGCACTGCCACGATCTGGACACTGTCATTCCAATAATACCTTGCATCCAAAAGGAATTCTTGTGGTGGGCTCAGCAATGTCACCTAAACAAGGGACTTTCTGTGACCCGGCCGGAGGCAAGTCAAATTCTAACAACAGACGCCTCAGACAAAGCTTGGGGGGCTCATCTCAATGGAAAATGGATACAGGACAAGTGGCCTGCCAGACTACAACATCTACATATCAACCTAAAGGAGATGTTAGCAGTCCAGTTTGCATTAACAGCTTTCAAGGAATTACTTCTTCCAGGACAGGTGTTGATTCTAACAGACAACACAACCGTCATGTGGTACATCAACAAGCAAGGGGTACACATTCTTACCCTCTATGCAGACAAGCAATGATTCTATGGGAAACTGCTCTCAGTCTACAACTGGATCTTCAGGCAAGGTTTCTGCCGGGGTGCAGAACTCCTTAGCAGATGTGTTAAGCAGGCAAATCATGGATCCCCACGAGTGGAAACTGGATCCTCAGGTATTTCAGCAAGTAACAGTGTCATGGGGAACACCAGACATAGATCTGTTCGCTTCTCCTCTAAACCACCAGCTGCCAAAGTTTTGCACAAAAGGATACACCAGGCAGCTTGGAAGCGGATGCTCTTTCTTTCAGTTGGAAAAATCTTCATGTATACGCCTTTCCACCACTTCCTCTACTTCTAAAGGTTCTGCTAAAGGTAAGCCAGGACAAACCAAGAATGATCCTGATAGCTCCAGATTGGCCCCGACAGCATTGGTACCCACTACTGAGAAATCTAATAAGGAAGCCACCGTGGCCCCTGCCTTTGATTCCTCAACTGTTATCTCAAAAGGACGGTCATTTACTCAATGTCAAGCTTCACTCTCTTCATCTCACAGCATGGCATATCCTGTTTTAGCTCATAGCAGGGCTCAACTTCCTCAACAAGTTTTGAATGTGATTATGGAAGCTAGGAGACCTAGTACAAGGAAAGTGTATGCGGACAAGTGGAAGAGATTTTTGCTTTGGAGTGCAGCAAAGGGTGTGGATGTCTCTGAGCCTGAATTAAGTGTGGCTCTTCTATATCTTACTGAGTTATTGGACAAGGGTTTGTCCTTCTCTTCCATTAAAATTCATGCTGCAGCAATTTCAGCTCACTATGACTGTGATCCACCTTTGTTTTCTCATTCGTTGTTCAAGCAATTTCTCAGAGGGGCAAAGAACATAAGACCTCCACGAAGAGCTCCTACTCCAGCTTGGGACCTCAATTATGTGTTGGAAAAGCTCACTCTGCCACCTTTTGAGCCTGCAGCTACGGCTGAGTTAAAATATTTGTCATGGAAGACTGCTTTTTTGTTGGCCATTACCTCTGCAAGAAGGGTTTCTGAGTTGCAGGCCCTTATGGCTGTTGAGCCTTTCCTGATCTTCCATAAGGATAGGGTATCTTTACGCACTAACCCTTCCTTTATGCCTAAGGTGGTCTCAAGTGTGTCCTTAAACCAGTCTATTCATTTACCTACCTTTTATGCAGACCCCCAAAACAGGGGGGAAAAGATCTTGCATACTTTGGACGTGCACAGACAGTTACGCTACTACTTAGATAGGACTAAGGGTTTCAGGCAGTCGCAACAGTTGTTTGTTTCTTTTGCTTTAGGTACTCAGGGCAAGCCTGTGTCAAAGCAAACTCTTTCTAAATGGATTGGGTTTTGCATTTCTTTTTGTTATTCTCAGCATGGCAAGCAGATCCCAACAGGGATCAGACCTCATTCCACTAGGGCTACTGCCACCTCCACAGCCTTTCTAAGGGGAGTGTCAACTAAGGACATTTTGGAGGCAGCTACTTGGAGTTCAGTACATACTTTCTCTAAGCACTACCACCTTCCCCTCTACACTAAATCTAGGGCTGGGTTTGCCACTGCTATTCTACAGGGCATTTTGACAGCTCCTGCTTCTATTTGATTTGCCATCCTCCCTTACCTCTGCTTTGGGAATCTACCCAAGTGTAAGGACTGCAGCAATGTGAGATGAAGAACATAGTACAGTTTTGTACCTACCATAAATGTAGATGTTCGAAGATCCACATTGCTGCAGTCCAATTTACCCTCCCTCCGTCCCCTCTGTGTTTAGGGGTGGTTGTGTGGTTAGCTTAGTACTTTATTAGATAATTGTTAGAAGTTGTACATAGTTTGGGTGTGGGGGTGTTTAGTGTTTGGTAATTTTTTGATTTTACCCTGTTTAGGGTCTTCTGACATCTGGGGCAAGAAAAGACTGAGGATATGACGTCGGTCATGCGCATTTATACCCTGACGTCCTGGCGTCAGTTTAATGCGCCGTGACCGGCGTCAGCCATATACTTTGGTATTCGGGCCGACCAAGGACAGCGCTATACCCAAGTGTAAGGACTGCAGCAATGTGGATCTTCGAACATCTACATTTATGGTAGGTACAAAACTGTACTTTCTGTGACCTCCCCGGACTTCATCTAATATTTTTCTCGCACTACAACTTGGACATCATATCCAGGAACAGGGCATCCTTTGGCTCCGCTGTGCTCCGGAATATCCTTCCATGAGGCGCTTCCCAGGTGTTTAGTAGCTGGGGACGCTGTCTCACAGGTTGAAAACCAAATGAAGATGACATCTTCAGATAAAGAAGTTATGTGCTCACCATACCGTTCCATCTGATTTGTTCATTTGTCTTCAGCCATCCTTCCCCCCCCCTGCCTTGCATAGACCGTGTGGTGGTCTGATGAGTAGAAGATATGGTAATCACCAGGATGCCTATTACTCTCTCCTTCTTATTTATGGATACTTTGGCATGGGACAAGGTTTTGGGTCGGGATGATGCTAGGTTGGGCGGCAAATTCTGTCTGAAGGACGGAAGGAGACGGGGGAATTATGAGTAGGGGAGGAACTTGGAGCTCTGATCAAGATGCTGGGTATGTGGCCGTCTTCCCGGATCTGGCACGGATCACTCACAGGTTGAAGACTAAAAACAATGCAGATGGAACGTTAGGCTGAGTACATAACTACTTTTTTTCCCCACCTTAGGTTTGACCCTGTGTCTGTAGCCATATCACCAGCTGGGAGTGCATGTGGTGACCTCCAGTCCTTCCCTGTGTACAAGGAGGGGACAGTGTTTGATAAATTTGGTAACAAAATATTTTTCCATTTTTGGCATATAGAATTCTTAACTATCAGACATCTGTGTGGAAGTCTGTGTTTTGTGCAGACAGTTTGAGAGAATTATTTCCCACACTCTGCCATGAAGGTAGTGCCTACCTGAATTCTATTGTTTCTGACAGTTATGAAGGATCTAAATGTGCCTCATGTGTGTATGATGGTGTAAATGCTGTTACCAAGGCTACTGCTACAGTATTGAGAAGATATACTTGGGTACATAATCAAAAGTTTTCTGATGAGGTAGAGTGAGATTTGAAATTTAGCTTTAGATAAAGAGGTATTGGCCCATCTGCAGTTCTGGTCCCCAATGTGATGAGAGAAGGAAATTATTCAGTGTTTTCAAGGTTTGTTCTCAGGCCCCCTTTACAAATCTCACATATCCTTTCACATCTAAGAAACAAAGCCATCCCAGTCTTCTAATGCCAACAGGGAAGCGAAGAGATGGCAAGACCGGGAACAGCAAGAACGAGGATCCTGTCCAAAAACTTCAGAATGATATCAGCATTCTTCTAACCAATCTGGTGTTCCAAATAAATGTTCAGACACCCCCCCCCTTTATCACCATCAAAACAGGATTGCCTTTCTAGGAGGTCTCCTACTCACCTTGCAGCTGAAGGCTTTTTTTTAACACAGGAGAATGTAGATTTTTATCTGGAAACTTTCCTGAGCTTTTCAAATCAGCCTCAGACTTCAGCCAGAGTATAATTCTTACTACTCTGCCAGGTAGTTTGCACTTGAAACATTCATTAGCTTCTAAAAACACATGGACCCAGCATTTGCATCCTCCGGAATTTTAGATTCCAGTCTTGGGCATTGTAAAAGGGCATTGGTGGAGAATACATACGTACGCATATTCGGGTCTCCCCTTTTGTCCTCCATCAGGAATTTACGCTCATCCAACAAAATTCTGATCCATACTTCTTTATCTAATAACTTAGCAGGTAATTCCTTATTCTCCAAATCAGTGGGTAAAATATGGAACCAACTACCAAATGACCTTACTTGCCTTACATCTCTCCCACTATTCAAAACCAACCTAAAACTCTTCCTTTCCAACCACTGGCTATGCTCTTGCCATAACCCTGACTAACCTTTTCTTTTCTTTTTTCCCATATTATCTGCTTTCTCCACCACCCATCCTTCTTCTTACTTCCTTCTCTTGCAATTTAAATATCTCCTCTCCAAGCTGAGTGCCATTTCCCTTCATAACAATAAGTCATGCTTCAACTATTCTTGCAGTACAATTGTGTATGTAAATGTTTGCCTTATCTTCTGCCCAAGCTAACAAAGTATTTTAAATCCCATACTCAATGTAGCAAGCTGAAATTGAATGTTTATTCTATCATATCGTTGTATCTGACTTGATTTTTTTAAAGTATTTGTAAAGTATTTTTTGAAAGTATTATTTTAGTAGTGTAACGGAGCTTTTCTCCTCGGGCCTCCACTGAAAATGGACATGTATCCAGCTGGACTAGCCCGGTTAACAAATGTAAAATAAATAATAAATAAATAAATAAATCTCCAAACCAATCTGTAACTAGAGATAACCTTGTATTTTGTTTGAGGACATTTTCCATGGGTGGTAAAGGTGTAAAGCCTGTGAAACTCCTTAAACAGACCAAAACACACACATTTTGAGATGTTATCTGTGATCTGTTTCTTGAACTCTCCATCTGTGGCACCTAGGACCTCTTAAGTTGCTTAGACAACAGCATAGGTTCATAGATTAGTACTAGGCTAACTGCCCTTGTGAGCCATTTTAAGCTTAGCCAATTACCCCATGTGAGAATCAAACCCTGCACCTTGTGTCTGCAAGGTAAACACCTTAACCATTATTCCAACCTCCCTCCCCACAGTGATGTTGCCCATAAACTAAGGAGCATGATGTCCTGCCCTGTCTGCAGGCTGACTATAATGGCTTTGCAGGTAGCTTTTCAGCACCCCTTAGTCCCCTAAGCATTGTACAATCTGTCAGACAAGCTGCAAAGGACAAAGACAGACCCTCAAAAATGGAAAATGATTGAGGAGTTCATCCAAAAATTGACCTATTTGTGCGGAATACTCGAGCAGATCGGTTTGTCTCCTTTCAAAAGAGACAGTTTAAGAAATTATGATGTTCATCATGCATACAGCTGCAGCCATAACAGATGGGTTCTCCTGCTGTCAGGCGGGTCCTCGGTCGGCCGAATTCCAAAGTCTAGGTCCGGCGTCGGTTGTTGTCGCTTCTTCCGTGACGTCAGTGCGACAGGGGTATAAAAAAAAAAGCTGACGCCATTTTCTTCCGTCTTTCTTGCCGCGTGGTGCTCTAAGCAGAAGCAGTTCGCAAGTGCCGGTCGGCCAGCTCCTGAGATTACGAAAATTTTGCAACCAAAGTCTTCTTGAAAGCCAAGTACCCCGTTGGGGAAACTTTTCTTGCCTCAGACCGATGTCAGACAAAGTTAATAATTGTATTTCATGTGGGAAGCAAATACCGCATAAGGATTTTCATTCCCTCTGCATTCCTTGCTTAGGCCCAGACCACGACGCCTCGACCTGTCGTTTTTGCACTACATTCAACAGACGCACCATTAAGCGTTGGGCGGAGTTCGCCCAACATTATTTTGGCAAAAAAATTAATTACATTGTCGTCGGATACTCCGACTCCAGATGTTCTTCGTTCCACATTGCTGCAGTCCTTACTATTGGGTAGTCCGCTGTCCAGTCGGCCCGAATACCAGAGTATATGGCTGACGTCGGTCAGGGCGCATTAGACTGACGTCAGAACGTCAGGGTACTAATGCGCATGACCGACATATCCTCAGTCTTTTTTGCCGCATGGTCCGATGCAGAAGCAGTTTTGCGAGTGCAGGTTGGCGTTCTGAAATATTTCCGAAACCGGAGTTTCAGACCGAATCAGAGTTGGCTAAGTACCCGTTGGGAACATTTTGGTTTTTTTCTTGCCTCAGTATTTAACCGGATGTCAGAAAAAGTGAATAACTGTATTTCTTGTGGGAAACAGATACCTCATAGGGATTACCATACCTTGTGTATACCTTGTTTAGGGCCTGAGCACGACGTTGTTGGATGCCGCTCTTGTGCTAGGTTTAACAAACGCACTATTAAGAGGAGGTTAGACTGTGCCAGGTTAGTGTTTGGGAAGCGTTGCAATTATAACATGCTGTCGGATGCTCCGACGCCCGCTTCGTCCAAGAAGCGCAAGGACAACACAGCGAAGCCTAGGGTTGATGAACCGGCAGTCCCGGACGTCGGTTCTTTAGAAGGCTCAGTGGAGCCAGACGTTTTGCCAGGAGTTTCTATGGAGTCTCAGGCAGAAACTTTACTGTTACAGGATGTGCCTTCTCAGGAGGTAGGCCAGGCTGAGGGGGCTTCTCAGGTAACTGTTCTTCCCTCTCTTCCCAAGGTAGTTAGAGCCTCTCCTTCTGTTGCCAAAACTTCTTTGAGAGGTAGGCCAAGTTCTGCTTCAGTGGGGGCTTCTCCTAGCATTTCGGGTTCTGTACCTAAGAAACATATGCTTAAAATGGCAGAAGATTTGATTACTATGATTAGAGGTTCTATGCCCCCTCCTGATAAGAGGCCTAGGGTGGAACCGGAGTTTGATAGTTTTGAACAGTGTTCAGAGGCTTCTGAGTCTTCTGCGGAAGATTTGCAGGAGTATCCTCCTTATTCTGATTCTGATGTGGATGATTCCACTCCTACAGCTTCTCCTCCTGAGGATTTCTCATTTTCAGAGACTCTGCATTCCATGAGGGAGCACTTTAAATGGGAAGGCCAGGATTACTCTGATTCCAGGAAAAGGCTTAGGGAATTCTTGTTTTACCCCAGCATAGGCCCTTAGCTATACCTCCTGTGTTGAATGTGGTGGAAGATGTTTTGCAGAGGCTTCCCTGAACCCTGACTCTTTGCCTCCTGCTCCTGTTAAACCTGATAGGTACTATAGGGTGCCCGAAGCTCATAAGTATTTGTTTAAGAGTCCTAGGGCGGACCCAGAAACTGTTTCTCAGGGGCCTAAAGGTGTTAAGGCCTCTGTGGTTAAAATCCTGTTCCCACTGATAGAGGCAAGGGCTTTGGATAGGTGGGGAAAGAAAGTGTATACTTCTTCCACTCTAGCCATGAGAGCGTTGAATTGTCAGTTTCACATGCTAAAATATCAAAATTATCTCCTTTCACAATTGAAATCTAAGGTGGATGCTTTGGCGGAAGGTATTGAGTGTAAAGAGTTGCTGGATTTGGTTCATGTGTCTGAACAAGTGGGTAAGCATTCTTTGCAATGTGGTTTTGATGCTGTACAGGCCTCCTCGAGGGTGGCTGCCACTAGTTCTGTTCTTCGTAGGCATGCCTGGTTGAGGGATCAGAATTTAGCTGAGCATGTTAAGACAAGGATTTTGGATGCTCCTTTACAGTCTGATGTGTTGTTTGGTTCGCCTGTGGAAGCAGTTTTAAAGAAAATGGAGGACAAAGCTAAGTCTATGCAAACTGTTAAAGATTTTTGCAGGTGCAGCCACCGAGTTTAGTAGAAATTGGCCTGCTAAGGGGTGGACATATCCTGCTTATGATTCCCAGTCTAGGGGTAGGTCTAGACGTGGTAGGGGCAGAGCTCAAGGTTCTTTTAGGCCTAGAACAGGAGTTCACCTGCTCAGACTTCTGGTGAGGGCAGGGGTCAGTCCTTTCGTAAACAGACCCAATGACCTGCCTTTTCAGCTGCCAGTAGATTCTCGTCTGGCAGCTCCTTTGGGAGGAAGACTGTCTCTTTTCAAAGAAAATTGGGATTTAATTACTCAAGACAGATGGGTGTTGGATATCATTCACCACGGTTACAGGTTTTATTTCCATACATTGCCCCCTTTCAAAGGCATGCCAGACGTTCCTCCTCCACAAAGAAAAGAGGCTCACAAGCAAATTTCTCAGTTACTCCAGATGGGGGCCATTCAGCCAGTCCCTGTATCAGAAAGGGGCCTCGGATTTTATTCTCGCCTGTTCCTAGTACCAAAGAAGGGGAACACGTGGAGACCAATTTTGGATTTATCTCTCCTCAACACTTATCTGGACATTCCCAAGTTCAAGATGTTGACGTTACAACAGCTTTTACCTCTGCTGGGCAAAGATCACTGGATGGTAACTTTAGATCTCAAGGAAGCTTACCTTCATGTGCCTATAAGGCTAAGTTGCAGGAAGTATCTGCGGTTTCGAGCTGGAAATTCTCATTATCAGTTCTCTGCATTGCCCTTTGGCTTATCTACTGCGCCCAGAGTATTCACAAAGGTTCTGGCTCCAGTGATAGCTTACTTCAGGCTACAAGGAATTCAAATCTATCCTTACTTGGACGACTGCCTGATTCTGGCTCAAGAAAAGGAAGACCTTCTACAGCATCTGGAATATGTTATAGCAGTGCTAAGATGCCTAGGGTATTCTGTGAACGAAATAAAGTCCAGTCTAGTACCCTCTCAAGACATGTGCTTTCTGATTGTGAGACTGAATACAGCAGCCCAGATGGCCTTTTTAACCCCGGACAAACAAAAGAGTCTATCACTTTACTTCCATCAACTATCTCATCAGTCCGTGCTGACTGCAAGGACAGTCCTTCAAGCATTAGGGTTCATGGCATCTTGTATTCTGGTGCTTCCCAATGCCAAACTGCATATGAGGAAGCTACAATGGTATCTCAAAAATGTATGGACACAGCACTGCCAGGATTTGGACACTGTCATTCCAATAATACCTTGCCTTCAAAAAGAATTTTTGTGGTGGGCTCAGGAATGTCACCTAAACAAGGGACTCTCTGTGACCCGGCCAGAGGCGAGTCAGATTTTAACGACAGATGCCTCGGACATTGCTTGGGGAGCTCATCTAAATGGAAAGTGGATACAAGACAAGTGGCCTGCCAGACTACAGCATCTACATATCAACATGAAGGAGATGTTAGCAGTCCAGTTTGCATTAATGGCTTTCAAGGAGTTACTTCTTCCAGGGCAGGTGTTGATTCTAACAGACAACACAACTGTCATGTGGTACATCAACAAGCAAGGGGAACACATTCTTATCCTCTATGCAGGCAAGCAATGATTTTATGGGAGACTGCGCTAAGCTTGCAACTAACTCTTCAGGCAAGGTTTCTGCCAGGAGCACAGAACTCCTTAGCAGATGTGTTAAGCAGACAAATCATGGATCCCCACGAGTGGAAACTGGATCTTCATGTATTTCAGAAATTGACAGTGTCATGGGGAACTCCAGACATAGATCTGTTCGCTTCTCCACTAAACCACCAGCTGCCAAAGTTTTGCACAAAGGGGTTTCATCACACAGCTCGGAAAGTGGATGCTCTGTCTTTCAGTTGGAAAAACCTTCATGTGTATGCCTTTCCACCTCTGCCTCTTCTTCCAAAGGTGCTATTAAAAGTCAGACAAGACAAGCCAAGGATGATTTTGATAGCTCCAGATTGGCCTCGGCAACACTGGTACCCACTACTAAGGAGTCTGGTAAGGAAGCCTCCATGGCCTTTACCTTTGATTCCTCATCTGTTATCTCAGAAGGACGGTCATCTGCTCAATGTCAAGCTTCACTCTCTTCATCTAACAGCCTGGCATATTCTGTGTTGAAACACAGCAGGTCTCAACTTCCTCAACAAGTTTTAAATGTGATTATGGAAGCTAGAAGACCTAGTACAAGGAAAGTGTACGAGAAAAATGGAAGAGATTTTTATTTTGGAGTACAGCAAAGAATTTGGAGATTTCTGAGCCTAATTTGAGTGTGGCTCTTCAATATCTTACTGAGTTATTGGATAAAGGTTTGTCCTTCTCTTCCATTAAGATTCATGCTGCAGCAATTTCAGCTCACTATGATTGTGACCCACCATTGTTTTCGCATCCTTTGTTCAAGCAGTTTCTTAGAGGGGCAAAGAATATAAGACCCCCGTAGAGCTCCTACTCCTGCTTGGGATCTCAATTTTGTGTTGGAAAAACTTACTCTACAACCTTTTGAGCCTGCGGCTACTGCTGAATTGAAATACTTGTCATGGAAGACTGCTTTTCTGTTGGCTATTACTTCTGCAAGAAGGGTGTCTGAGTTGCAGGCCCTTATGGCAGTAGAGCCCTTTTGATTTTCCATAAGGATAGGGTATCATTACGTACTAATCCTTCCTTTATGCCTAAGGTGGTTTCTAGTGTGGCTTTAAACCAAACTATTCATTTGCCTACTTTTTATGCAGACCCCCAAAATAAAGGGGAAAAGATTTTGCACACTTTAGATGTACACAGGCAATTGCGTTATTATTTAAGCAGGACTAAGGATTTTAGGCAGTCTCAGCAGTTGTTTGTTTCTTTTGCTTTGAGTTCAGGGCAAGCCTGTGTCAAAACAAACTATTTCTAGGTGGATTGGGTTTTGCATTGCATTTTGTTATTCCCATCATGGCAAGGAGATTCCAGCTGGGATTAGGCCTCATTCCACTAGGGCTACTGCCACTTCAACAGCATTTCTAAGGGGTGGCAACTAAGGATATTTTGGAGGCAGCTACTTGGAGTTCAGTGCATACTTTCTCTAAGCATTATCACCTTCCTATCTACTCTAAGTCTAGGGCTGGTTTTGCCACAGCTGTTTTGCAAGGCATGTTGTCAGCTCCTACTTCTTTATGATTTGCCAGCCTCCCTTACCTCTGCTTTGGGATTCTACCCAATAGTAAGGACTGCAGCAATGTGGAACGAAGAACATAGTACAGTTTTGTACCTACCATAAATGTAGATGTTCGAGGATCCACATTGCTGCAGTCCAATTTACCCTCCCTCCTTCCCCTCTGTGTTTAGGGGTGGTTGTGTAGGTGAGGTTATATGTTGTTATTCTTATATATATTTTTGTATATATTGTACATATTTTTGGTGCAGGTATTTTGGGCCTTGTCTTTTTAGGGTCTTCTGACATCTGGGGCAAGAAAAGACTGAGGATATGACGTCGGTCATGCGCATTAGTACCCTGACGTTCTGACGTCAGTCTAATGCGCCCTGACCGACGTCAGCCATATACTCTGGTATTCGGGCCGACTGGACAGCGGACTACCCAATAGTAAGGACTGCAGCAATGTGGATCCTCGAACATCTACATTTATGGTAGGTACAAAACTGTACTTTTTGAGTAAAAGACGCAAAGATAAGGACTGACATACGAGGTCCACGGCTTCTACTGACACCACGCAAAAGCCTACTACAGGTGGTCCGGTTCTCAGTGAGGCGCCTACGCAGCCCCTGACTACCGACGACACTTCATTGGCGGTGTCTACTGTACCTGAGGTCGCAGGCTCCTCGGCCCACACCCCGACTACCGATACCGAAGCCACTCTAGGCGGTGAAACTCAGAGTTTAGACAGGTCTGCCACCTCTCAAGGTGTCTTCAGGCCTTCCTCTTTTTCCATCAAGGCTTTCACTAAGTCTAAAGCAGCCATGCATTCTATGAGACAAGCTCCACAGGGCCCTTCTCCAGGCCCCATGCCTAAAAAACAGATGCTCAAAATGGCTGAGGATTTGATTACACTTATCAGGGGTTCTCAACCCCCCCCCCCCAGACAAAAGGCCCAGAGTGGAGGAAGAATCCCCCTCTTTGGACCAGGCCTCCATTATTTCAGAGCACTCTGATGAACAGGAACATTCATACTCCCCTTTTGAAGATTCTGATGCAGAGGAGTCCATTCCCTCTGTCTCCCCCCCCCCCTGAGGATTACTCTTTTGGGGAAACCTTGCATACCTTGAGGGAACACTTCCACTGGGAAGGCCAAGAGTACTCAGACTCCAAGAAAAGGCTTAGGGATTTTCTCTTGCTCCCTCAGCACAGGCCTCTGGCTGTACCCTCCTGTCTTAGACATTCTAGATGATGTGTATTCGGAGGTCTGCCTTAACCCAGACTCTTTACCTCCAGCCCCAGTCAAGCCTGACAGGTACTACCGGGTTCCTGACTCACACCAATTCTTATACAAAAGCTATGCGGCTGACCCAGAAACTATCTCACAGGGCCCCAAGGGAATTAAGGCCTCCACTGCTAAAAATCCATTACCTTCAGAGAGAGATTCCAGAGCTTTAGAAAGGTGGGGAAAAAAGGTATACACCTCGGCCACCTTAACCATGAGGGCATTAAACTGCCAGTTCCATATGTTAAAGTACCAACAGTTTCTGTTATCACAGTTGAGAAGCAAAATGTCACAACCTGAACAACCAGACTTGAAGGAGTTGCAGGATTTGATGCATAGTGCAGAACAAGTGGGTAAACATACCTTACAATGTGGTTTTGATGCTCTAGAGGCCTCTTGTAGAGCTACTGTTACAGGATCAGTCATACATAGACATGCCTGGCTCAAGGAGCAAACCTTACCAGATCATGTCAAAGCTAAATTACTAGATGCCCCTCTACAAAAGGATGTATTATTTGGTGTTAAAGCTGAGGAGGTATTAAAGAAAATGGAGGAAAAGGCTAAATCAATGCAAACAGTGAAAGATTTCCTACAGGTACAACCTCCACGTTTCAGTAGAAATTGGCCATCCAAAAATTGGTCCTTTCCAGCCACGGACAGACCCCAAAGAGGTAGATACAGGCGCCCGAGGGGCAGAGGGCAATCTCAAGGATCGTTTAGAGGCAGACAATGGCAAGCTCCTACACAGAGGGGAGGATAGTTCACAGCCATTGAGAAAGCAAACCCAATGACTTTCCCCTTTGCATGCCAAGCAAGGCTCAAATGGCATATTGTCACAAAAGACAAATAGATCCTGGACATTATAAACAGAGGCTACAGATTTCATTTTCACACCCTTCAAAAAATGAGGCATGCCAAACCTGCCACACAAAGGGCAGAGGCACAAAGACAAATTTCAGATCTTATGGACATGAAAGCTATTCAAGAGGTACCTACACAAGAACAAGGTCAAGGTTTTTATTCCAGACTATTCCTGGTACCAAGGAAGGGAAAAGATTGGAGACCTATTTTGGACCTATCCATCCTAAACACATTTTTACTTGTGCCAAAATTCAAGATGTTCACATTACAGCAGCTTCTTCCCATGCTGGGCAAGGAGTCTTGGCTGGTAACATTGGACCTCAAGGAGGCATACCTGCATGTCCCAATCAGACAAGATTGCAGAAGATACCTCAGATTTCTTGCAGGTTCAACCCATTATCAATTCTCTGCATTGCCCTTTGGCTTATCTACTGCACCCAGAGTATTCACAAAATGCCTGGCATCAGTAATTGCCTACTGCAGACTTCAAGGGATACAAATATACCCATATTTGGACGACTGCCTGATCCAAGCGGACAGCAAGCACATACTTCTGAAACATCTGGCTTTTGTAATAATGTTGTTGAATTCTCTGGGATACACAGTCAAAAAGAAATCAAGGCTAATACCCTCTCAAAAAATAATTTTCCTGGGTGCCAACTTGGACACAAACACCCAGATGGCCTGCCTCACGCCAGAGAAACAGGGGCAACTAAATCAATACTTCAGAAAACTAGCAAATTTCACCAGGCTGACTGCAAGGAAAATCCTGCAGGCTCTGGGATTCATGGCATCTTGCATCCTACTAATCCCATGTGCAAAGCTGCATATGAGGAAACTTCAATGGTACCTGAAAAACCTATGGTCTCAACACAGCCACAGTTTGGAAACAATAATACCACTAATTCCATGTCGTCAGAAGGAATTTCTGTGGTGGGCTCAAGCATGCCAAATAAACACAGGTCTCCCATTCTGCAAGCCTCAAGCAAATCAAGTCATCACAACAGACGCCTCGGACTACGCCTGGGGGCGCACATGACAGATCGGTGCATTCAGGGCAAATGGTCCCAAAAAGAAAAGCACCTACACATCAATCAAAAGGAAATGCTAGCAGTAATAAATGCTATTATAGCTTTCAAAGACCTTCTGCATCCAGGTCATCTATTGATAAGGACAGACAACACCACAGTAATGTGGTACATAAACAGGGAGGAACACATTCATACCCCCTATGCAGGCTGGCCATGTCACTTTGGAACATAGCTCTGGAATTACAAATCTAACTTCAAGCACAGTACTTGCCAGGCAAGGAAAACATGCTGGCAGACAACCTAAGCAGAAATATGATGGACCCACATGAATGGAAATTGCATCCTCAAGTTTTTACAGAGATAATTCAAGCATGGGGAAGGCCAGACATAGATTTCTTTGCCTCCCACAAAAATCACCAATTGACAAAATTCTGCTCAAGGTCTTTTCATCCACAGGCCTGGAGAGTGGACGCTCTCTTTCAGTTGGACAACAATGACAGTTTATGCCTTTCCACCTCTTCCTCTGCTGCCCAAAGTTCTATTAAAAACCAGAGCAGACAGACCAAAGATGATTCTCATTGCTCCAGACTGGCCAAGACAGCACTGGTACCCACTCCTGAGGAGCCTGACGCATTCCCCACCATGGACCCTACCTCTAATGCCTCTTCTTCTGACTCAGCACAACTTCAAAACTCTTCACAGTCAGCTGAAAACACTCAATCTGGCCGCATGGAAGATTCCTTAACTTCACAACAGACCCTAATCTCCAAGGAGGTGCAGGATGTCATTTTGGAGGCCAGAAGGCCGTCTACTAGAAAAGCTTACTCAGCAAAATGGAAACGGTTTTGTGCCTGGAATGAGAAAAAGGGCCAGAATCCTGGAATACTGAATTTACCTCAAATATTACAGTATCTAGCTGAGCTGCTAAGCAGTGGACTTTCTTTCTCCTCCATCAAAATCCATGCCTCAGCCATTTCTGCAGAATACAACACCGATCCTCCTTTATTCTCTCACCCCTCTTAAGACAGTTCCTCAGAGGGGCTAAGAATATAAAACCCCCAAGGAAACAAACAATACCTGCTTGGGACCTCAATTTCATTCTAGAAAAGCTGACCTTGCCTCCTTTTGAGCCAGCTGCCTCAACAGATTTGCAATATTTGTCCTGGAAAACAGCCTTCCTTCTGGCCATCACCTCAGCTCGCAAGGTATCGGAACTACAAGCCCTCATGGCTGTGCAGCCTTTCATCATTTTCCATCAGGACAGAGTTTCCTTACGAACCAATCTGTCCTTTATGCCAAAGGTGGTATCCAGGGTAGCTTTGAATCAGGCTATCCACTTACCTACCTTTTACCCTAATCCTCCAAACAAAGGGGAGAGACTACTGCATTCCTTGGACATCCACAGACAGCTGCATTATTATTTGGACAGAACAAAGCCTTTCAGAAAATCAGAACAACTCTTTGTGTCCTATGCTATAGGAGCTCAAGGGAAGCCAATTTCCAAACAGGCAATCTCAAAATGGATAGCCCACTGCATACGCTTTTGTTACTCTTTTCATGGTAAAACTGTGCCTGCTGGCATAAGATCTCACTCCAAAAGGGCCATAGCTACCTCTGCAGCTTTCCTCAGAGGAGTTCCTACCAAAGATATTTTGGAAGCAGCCACTTGGAGTTCTGTGCGCATACCTTCTCCAAGCACTACCACCTTCCATTATACTCAAAAACTAGAGCAGGCTTTGCCACTGCAGTCTTGCAGGGCATCCTGGCTCCTCCTAGTTCCACCTAGTGCCTACCACCCCTTTTTTAGCTTTGGGATTCTACCCATCTGTTATGACTGCAGCTGTATGCACGATGAACATAGTACAGTTTTGTACCTACCATAAATGTAGATGTTCGAGTGCTAATACAGCTGCAGTCCAGGACAGGCCTATTGGCTAACACCTCCTCATACAACCTGATTGGGGTATTCATTTATGGTGTATTTGCTTTCAACTACTGTTTTTTGATTATATTGCATTGCATTATTACATAAATTTATGTATTGCCTTCCTTCTGGGGGCACCTGACATCTGAGGCAAGAAAAACTGAAGAAAATGGCGTCGGCTGGTTCTGTTATGCCCCTGTCGCACTGACGTCAGGGAAGAAGCGACGACAACCGACGCTGGACCTAGACTTTGGAATTCGGCCGATCGAGGACCTGCCTGACGGCAGAAGAACCCATCTGTTATGACTGCAGCTGTATTAGCACTCTAACATCTACATTTATGGTAGGTACAAAACTGTACTTTCCAGGGCTCTTTGCAAGCAAGCCTGGAAACTGATGCATTTTCACTCCTGTGGACACGAATGTTCCTTTATGCATTTCCACCCTTTCCACTGATATCTGGTGTAATGCTGAAGATTCAGAACGATTCAGAAAAAAATCATTGTGGTGAGACTCTTAGCCCCGGTAATAGTGGGGTTCTTCATTCTTATTGAATTAGCAAAGGGCATTTACCACAAGTTTCTCACAAACTGTACCTACTCATACAAGATAGGTGAAGTTTCATACACCCCAGTCTCAACCATCTTCATTTAACTTACTGGTTAATTCAGGTCAAATTCCTTTTTGAAACCTCTTTTCAGAGGATGTGTAACAGGTACTAAAAGAAAACCTGCTACCTGAAAATCTTTTATTGGCAGATGGGAACTATTTTCTAGTTGGTGTCTAGCCAATATCTAGGGCCCTTTTAGGGATTTATGTACCACTTGTTATCAAAAGTTTGAGTTACTATCCTCTGACGACTTACTCCTCTAGCAAGGTACATTTCATGGCCATTTCAGCATGTCTGTCCAATGATCCTCTACTTCTGTGTTTTTAATCAAACTGTTTCTGAAGAGAGTTTTGTACCCAAGACCACCTTATAAACAGGTTGCTCTTTCCTGGATATTAATCTTGTGCTGGAAAAGTTAATGGTTTCTATTTAAACTTGCACATCCAAGCAGAGTTAAGGTTCATTGCATGGAAAACTGTTCATCTGATATCTATTTTCATTTTATCCTTGAGATATGGGTTTGGTTCGGATATTGGAACCACCTCGGCCGTTACTCTAGCTCACATTTCTTTTTTCCATTACCTCTTAGTTTTATCTCCCTTTCACTGTTCCTCTACCCTACAAGTTGTAATCTTTCCTTTTTCCGTACACTCCTGTGTACTCTGCTGTTATTGATAGCCCTGTTTCCATATGCTTCTGTGTACTCCTTTACTATCATCATTGATAGTTTTTCTCTCTCTCTCCAAAAAATAAATGTTTTTTGTTAAGTTTTTCCTGTTTTGAGTGGTGTGTGCCATTTCCAGCTTATTATGGCTGAGAAAACTAAGGGGTCCTTCTGGCTTCAAAAAAATGCCAGAAGTGCAGCCATAAGATCCCTCTCTCGGACTTGCACTTGTTATGCGTTTATTGTTTGGGTCCTGTACATCTTCAGGAAGATTGTAGTATTTGCCATGGCTTAGTCATATGGCTCTTGTTGAAGGAAAAATAAATTAATCTTGAAAGGTTTGATCCCTTCCACCTTTGGAGGGGGGCCATATCTGCTCATGACCAGGGGGCCATATCTGCTCATGACCAGAATAAAACTGATGACCTGATGTCAGTTTTCATTCGTCCTCATGAATGGGTTCTGGATCTGAAATCAGATCCAGCTTGGCTCTTACTACAGCTTGTGAAAATGTTTGAGCTCTCCCTACCTACAATGCACTGTCACCTCAGATCTCATTTGCCACTTTTGCGACCAGACGTGGTTACCGAAGAGCTCTCGAACTTCGCTGTTTTAGATGATATTTACCTTTTCTTTGATATATTCTACCTTGCCTTTTCTTTCTGAATCTCATTTTTTCTGTCACTATCCTAAAAAAAAAAACTGGCATTTGTTTTTTCCCCAAACTAGTCCTTTCCACTTTCTTGGTTCTCCCCTTTTCTTCCCTTGCCTTTGTCTGAGAAGGGGTTCATAAAGTGTACCCGTTGCAGGCACAAGATACCCATTTCCAATGAGCATTCTGTTTGTCTATATTGTCTAGGTCCTGAGCACTTGGAAGTAGACTGAAAGATTTGTGGGGCCTTTAATCCTAGAGCGATTACTGAAAGAAAAATAAGCTAATTTTAAAAGGCCTGCTATGCCTTTTCCAAGAGTTCAGCCCTTGACTTCTACTCACAAACATGGGAAAAGACCTAGGATGACCAAAATTCTAGCCTCCTTGGAGCCGACAAAGAAATTTTCGAAATACGATCTGATCTCTCCTGCTGTTTCAAAGGTCTTGGATCCAAAGAAGGCCTCTTCATCTTCGGAGTCCAAAGAAAAAAAAATAGATTCGGATTTGAAACCCTTGACTCCGCATATTTTTTTTCCTTTTATAGATCCGGTTCCATCTCTGCTCCCTTCCCCTTTTTTGGAGAATCTTTCCAGGACTTTCATTGTGCCTTCTTGTTCAACTCAAAGTTTCACCAAAGTAGATGTGGTGAGGAAGGTGATGGAGCTGGTCTTTGAGCAGATCCAGAAGGGGTACCCTGTTAGTTCCAACCCCATCAAATCTGGGGCATCCTCCATCTTCCACTCTTCCTCTGACTCCTTGCTTTCAGAATTGTTGGGTCTGGTCGTCCTGGGCCTGTCTGTGTGAGATCCAAGGAGACTGGTCTCTTCACATCCGACTGTGACCTTCAGCTTTTCTGCTCTGACATGTTTATATCCAGAGGGCTTCTGGAGCTGAAGCCTCCACATCAGGTCTGGAGGGGTGGAATAGACTCCAATGTTTTCGCAGCCTTCCCTCCCTGTTGGAGCCTAAATGCTGGACAGCTCTGCTCCGGCTTCCTCCTTGGACAATCATCCTCTGGGAGTGGGAGGGGGTCAACAGACCAGAAATCCTTGTCATCTGCTCTGCTGGTTTTCTCCTCCCTGGGGAAGTCAGCCTTCAAGGCAGTTCAGAAGGTCTTCTCTAAGTCTATGGAGCGGACTGGTTCCCCCCCACCTTGGACCCATCCCTGGCTACCTATCTGGTTTAGTCGCGCAATCCCCATCATTCCACACCATGGGGACAGCAAGCCCAGGGCCTCCAGTCTACCCAGTCTGGGATCCCTAGCTTTTCTGATACTTCTCTGGATCATCCCACCAAAGAAATCAGTCAGAAGAGAAGGTGCAAGAGGAAACACCTTGACTCACCAGGGGAGTTTCTTACCACAGATATTGCTTTTGAAGAAGGGAAACTGTCCCTCCACCTGAGGAGGTCTCCTTTGGAGACCTCCTTTAACTCCTGATACAGAAGGGTTGTTGGTCTGCCCACACCTCTTCCTCTGAGGAATCTGTATACTTGGAGGCTTTTGGCACGGGCCTATCTTCCTCCTGGGTCACCCCACCTCCTGACAAATTAGTGGATTTGATTTGTCAAGAAGACATGGAAGGAGACAGATTCAGTCAAGCCAATACCAGAGAGACTGGATAGGATTATGCCCCCCCCCCCCCTGTAGAAAAGGCAGTATTTGAGTAAGGGTGTACTGGTTGGATGCCATGGTTGTTGCGAGGACCACAAATAATTTGCAGAGGAGTTCTGTCATTCCTCCTAACAGGGAGTCTAGGTCGATGGACAGAATGGGGAAGCAAGTTTATGCCTCCGTGACTTTTGCTATCTGATCAATGAATTGTCTATCCCATTTTATGAGCCTACAGAGGGACTTAATTCAGGAACTTTCCAGCTCATTGGCAAAGGTTGAGACTGAGGAGATTCAAGCTTCTGTTGCTCCTCAGTTGAATACCTTACCATCTGTGGTTAATTTGTCCATGCAGCTGTTCAACTCCACAGAGGGTGCCACACAGGAGGTGGGTTCAGGTTTAGCCATGAGGAGACAAGTCTGGATGCGCTTATGTGACTTTGTGGAACCTTTTAAGTCTTCGTTCGTGAACACACCATTTGACGGATAATCATTCTTTGGCCCCACAGTGAAACAAATGATGTGAAATTGTTCAATCTCGCCGTTTGTTCTTACACACGGGTTCGGAGCCGATCCTCGGCTCAGAGTCGGCCGCATCACTAGCTCGCATCTTCGAGAAAGCTCAAGGCACAGTAATATCCCATGATCCTCCGGTGCTAACCCTCAGATCTAGTTTGCCGCTAGCAGCAGATCGCATCGAGAGGCTCGGGCCAGTACAATTTTTACTATTTTTTCTTGTTAAATATGGATAATTTTTTAATGTTTCTTATAATCTTTATCTTACCATTTGATAGCTTTATATATATAGTAGTTGTGTGACTAGTTTAGGTAGATGTCCTTCATGGATGCATCTGCAGTCATAACAAGTGGGTTGTCCTGTCGTCAGGCAGCCCTGCAGTCGGCCGGATTCCAAAGTCCGGGTCCGGCTTCAGCTGATGTCGCACTCCACCCGACGTCATCTCTGTTGGTCTTCGGGTATAAAAGCATCAGCCGACGCCATTTTCCTCAGTCTTTCTTGCCGCGTGGCGCCCGAAGCAGAAGCTGTTCGCAAGTGCCGGTCGGTCGGATCCAGAGATTACTTCTACCGAATACTACTTCGAAGACTTCTAAAGCTAAGTACCCCGTTGGGGACTCTTTCTTGCCTCAGCCGATGTCAGAAAAAGTTAACAATTGTTTAACCTGTGGGAAACAAATACCTCATAAAGATTTCCACTCTTACTGTCTGCCTTGTTTAGGCCCAGCCCACGACGTAGCAGCCTGTTCGGCCTGTGCCTCTTTCAACCGACGATCGCTTAGGCGTCGGTCGGAGTTTGCAGAACAGTTTTTGCGTTCTGATTTTGCGTACATTATGCCGTCGGATCCTCCGACTACCCCCAAAAAACGCAAAGATAAAGACCGACACTCGCGGTCCGCGGTTTCGGCGAAACAACGGTAAAGCAAACGCGAGTGTCTCGGTTTCGGCCGAAACCGAGAAAACTGCTCAAAGTACAGCTGAACCTATTCTTACAACTGAGGCCCCTGCTACAACTCTTGAATCGACCTCAGAAATTTTACCCACTACGGTGGTTGACTTATCAGACACCATCCCTTGGATGTCTCTACCCCAGCACGTGGTGCTGCTAGGCCTCCAGCTGCCATGTCCATTAAGGCCTTCGCCAGGGCTAAAGCAGCCAAGACTACTAAAACAGTGCCTGTTAAACCCACATCCAGGCCCTCTTCTAGTTCTCAAATGCTTTCTTTGGCAGAAGATTTAATTTCTTTAATTAGAGGATCTCAATCTCACCCAGACAGGGCCTCTCAGCCCCCAGAGAAGAGACCTAGGGCAGAGCCCCTGAGCCAGTGTCTTCTGATGATTCTGCTGATGAATCAGACATAACTGACCAGCCTGAGGCTCCCTTCTCCAATTTTGAAGATTCTGATGCTGAAGAATCCATTCCAGCTGCTTCCCCACCAGAAGAATTCTCCTTTGGGGAAACCTTGCATGCCATGCGAGAACAGTTCCAATGGCAGCAACAGGATTTTTCAGACTCCAGAAAAGACTTAGGACCTTTCTGCACCTCCCACAGCACAGGCCCTTAGCTATACCTCCTGTTCTCTCTGTGGTGGATGATGCTTTCAATGATGTTTGCTCCGCTCCAGATTCTTTACCCCAGCCCCGGCCAAACCAGACAGATTTTACAGGGTGCCAGATACTCATCACCACCTTTACAAGGCCCCACTTGCAGACCCAGAAACTATATCCCAGGGTCCCAAGGCAGTAGCCACGACCACAGCTAAAAACCCTATTCCTTCTGAAAGGGAAGCAAGGTCACTAGACAGATGGGGTAAAAAGGTCTACACTTCAGCTACTCTCTCAGCTAGAGCTTTAAACTGTCAGTTTCACATGATACAATACCAAGAGTTTATGCTTGATCAGTTAACTAAAAACTAACCACTGATGAATCTCTTGATAAGAAATATGTATTAGAGATGGTAAATAACATACAACAGGTTAGCAACCATTCCTTAAAATGTGGCTATGATGCACTGGAGGCTTCATTTAGATCAGCCATGACAGGCACAGTGATAAGAAGGCATGCATGGCTAAAGGAACAAGCTTTACCGGATCATGTTAAAGCTAAGTTGCTAGATGCTCCTATGGACAAGACAAGTTTGTTTGGTACACCTGCCCAGCAGGTTATGAAGAAAATGGAAGAAAAGGCAAAATCTGTTCAAACTGTTAAAGATTTCTTGCAGGTTCAACCCCAAGGTTTAGCAGGAACTGGCCTGCCAAAATTGGTCCTTTCCTGACTCCACAAAATTTCAAAGGGGCAGGAATAGGCGTTCCAGAGGCAGAAACCAATCCAGAGGAGGTGCCTACAGAGGCGACAGTGGCAAGGTAACAACAGAGGCACAGACACAGCCACTGCCACTACATCAGCACAACCACAGTGACTTAATCCTAAATCCGCCTACCAGGGAACAAATAGCAGCTCCTCTAGGCGGAAAGTTAACCTTATTTTCAAAGAACTGGCACTACATAACAAAAGACAAGTGGATCTTACAAACCATAGATCAAGGTTACCGGTTTCACTTCCACACTTTACCAGTCAAAAGAGGAATGCCAAATCTACCTCCAAATCAAAAAACAGAGGCTCTACGCCAGACAATGGAGTTAGCAAACATGAGAGCTGTGGAAAGAGTGCCAACAGCAGAACAAGGAAAGGGGTTCTACTCCAGACTATTCCTAGTTCCAAGAAAGGAAAAAAGTTGGAGACCAATTCTCGACCTGTCCACCTTAAATACATACATCATTGTCCCAAAATTCAAAATGCTGACCCTACAGCAACTTCTTCCCATGCTGGGCAAGGAGTCTTGGCTGGTAACTCTAGATCTCAAGGAGGCATACCTGCACGTCCCCATTCGACCAATCTGCAGAAGATACCTCAGATTTCTTGCAGGATCAGAGCACTATCAATTCTCAGCATTGCCCTTTGGCTTATCTACTGCCCAGAGTATTCACAAAATGCCTGGCATCAGTAATCGCCCATTGCAGACTACAGGAATTCAAATTTACCCATACCTGGACGACTGCCTGCTACAAGGGGACAACAAAAGCAAGCTGACAACAGATTTACAAAGGGTCATTTACTTGCTACAAGGACTGGGATACACAGTCAATTTACAAAAGTCAAGGCTGATACCATCCCAAACAAGGACATTCTTGGGCGGAATTGGACACAGTACAACAAATGGCATTCCTGACTACAGAAAAACAAAAAGAACTTCCTCTTTACTTCTTGGCACTAACAAAACTGAACAAGTTAACAGCAAGAAAAGTTCTGCAGGCCTTGGGCTTCATGGCATCATGCATAATCTTGGTCCATTTGCCAGACTACATATGAGGAAACTACAGTGGTACCTAAAGAATTTATGGTCCCAACACAGACACAGTCTAGAAACAGAAATCCCACTAATTCCATGCTTAAAACAGGAGTTCCTATGGTGGGCTCAGGCATGCCAGTCAAACCCAGGCCTACCCTTTCGCAGATGTCAACCAAGCCAGACCATCACAACAGGCGCTTCAGACCTAGGATGGGGGCCCACATGCTGGACAAATGCGTGCAAGGATTGTGGACACAGGATCAACTTCACCTGCACATCAATCTAAAAGAAATGCTGGCAGTAAAACTGGCAATCCAAAAGTTCAAACCATTTCTCAAAGAGGGCCAGTTGATAAGGACAGACAACACCACAGTCATGTGGTACATCAACAAACAGGGAGGCACTCATTCATACCCCTATGCAGAATGACCTTGGAGCTGTGGACCCTGGCACTCAGCTACAACATTCAGTTACAGGCAATATTTGTACCGGGGAAAGACAATACTCTAGCAGACATATTAAGCAGAACCACTTCGGATGCCCACGAATGGAAGCTGCACCGGACATCTTCAAGACCATCTCGAAGAAATGGGGAATGCCACAGATAGACCTATTCGCATCACCTCTCAATCACCAGCTCAAAAAAATTCTGCACAAGGACATTCCACCCACTAGCATGGAAAGTGGACTCACTCTCCTTCAACTGGAAAGGCCTAACAGCATATGCATTCCCACCTCTTCCTTTGATACACAAGGTACTACTAAAAATCAAGGAAGAACGTCCAAGGATAATCCTGATAGCTCCAAACTGGCCAAGACAACACTGGTACCCACTACTGAAGAGCATGTCTCGGAACAATATGTGGCCAATACCCTGATGCCTTTGATGTTAACTCAGAACAACTACAGCATCATACATCCAAACCTAAAACGCTGCAACTGACTGCATGGAACATCACATAGCAGCAGCTAATCCAGAACTTTCCCAAAGAGTTAAAGACATTATTCTTGAAGCACGCAGACCTTCAACAAGAAGGAACTATGCTGGAAAATGGAAAAGGTTTGTCATTTGGAGTACGGAAAGAGGAAAAGATGTGTCAAACATAGATATGCCTAACATTCTGCAGTATCTGGCCGAACTTCTTCATTCAGGCCTGTCCTACTCCTCCATCAAGATACATGCATCAGCTATTTCAGCAGAATACAGCTTTGATCCACCTGTTTTTCGCACCCTTTGCTCAGGCAGTTCCTCAGAGGAATCAAGAATGTAAAACCTCCAAGGAAACCACCATTACCAGCTTGGGATTTAAACTTTGTGCTAGAAAAGTTGACACTATCACCCTTTGAACCAGCAGCAACAGCAGACCTACAACACCTGTCATGGAAAACTGCTTTCCTACTGGCAATTACTTCAGCAAGGAGGGTTTCAGAACTACAGGCCTTAATGGCAGTGCAACCCTTCCTAATCTTCCACCAAGATAGTGTCCATGAGGACTAATCCTACATTTATGCCCAAGGTGGTATCCAGAGTGTCTTTAAACCAGGCAATCCACCTACCTACCTTCTTTCCCAACCCACAAAACAGACGGGAAAGAATACTGCATACCTTGAATGTACATAGACAGCTACGCTACTACTTGGTCAGAACAAAACATAGCAGAAAGACTGACCAACTTTTGTAGCCTATGCAACAGGAAGGGAAGGAAAAGCTATTTCCAAACAGACAATCTCCAAATGGATAGGAAATTGCATACGATACTGTTACTCCTTCCATGGAAAACCAATTCCACAGAACATAAGACCTCATTCTACAAGGGCAACAGCCACTACCACAGCCTTCTTACGAGGAGTGGCAACCAAAGACATTATTGAGGCGGCTACTTGGACCTCCGTGCATACATTTGCCAAGCATTATAATTTGCCTCTATATTCCAGATCCCGAGCAGGGTTTGCCACTGCTGTACTGCAAGGGATCCTAAACACACCATAATCTACTTTTATCCTCCTCCCTAGTTGGCTATGGTATTCTACCCACTTGTTATGACTGCAGATGCATCCATGAAGGACATAGTACAGTTTTGTACCTACCATAAATGTAGATGTCGAACTGGATAGCATCTGCAGTCAGGATTACCCTCCCTCCTTCCCTCTGTGGTACTCCTAGGGTGTTTACCCTCCTAATAGCTAGCTGTTGGGGAGTCTTTATGGTGTATTTGTTTGTATATATGGACATATATGCTTATTGTTGTGTTTACCTCTATCTATTTGGAAACATTGGCATCTATCCAAATTTTAGCCTGCAAGAGGGCTACTGGCATCTGGGGCAAGAAACACTGAGGAAAATGGCGTCGGCTGATGCTTTTATACCCGAAGACCAACAGAGATGACGTCGGGTTGAGTGCGACATCAGCCGAAGCCGGACCCGGACTTTGGAATCCGGCCGACTGCAGGGCTGCCTGACGACAGGACAACCCACTTGTTATGACTGCAGATGCTATCCAGTTCGGACATCTACATTTATGGTAGGTACAAAACTGTACTTTTGTTACCTTAAAATTATTAGTAAGGGCCTTAGGCCGTTTTTTGTCTGTAAGAATTTGCAGTATTTAAAGTCTCTGCACGACAAGTATTAAGAGTGCTAGGCTTGATGGCAGCATCCCTTCTTGTAGTCCCTTTAGACAGGATGCACATGTGGATCCTTCAATGGATGCTATTCGCCCAGTGGTCGTATCTACAACTTCCACTGTCTCCCGAGATCTTGATCACGAATTATTGCAAGAAGGATCTCTTGTGGTGGATACACAGTCAAGAGCTAACACTAGGACGACCTTTTGTATTACCCAGTCCGGTAGCAACTCTAACCACGGACGCTTCCCTGATAGGGTGGGGGGGATTCTTTCAGGGACAAACAGTCCAAGGTCAATGGTCCAACATGGAGTACAATCTGCACATCAATGTTCTAGAGATAAGGGCAGTGTTTTTAGCGTTGCAACACTTTCACAAGTCCTTACCTCGGGGAACAGTGACAGTTCAGACAGACATGTCAGTGGTCTGGTACATAAACAAGCAAGGGGGAACCAGATCTTGCCCGTTATGCAGAGAGGCCCTCAGAATTTGGCAATGGGCAAAGTCCACTGGACGCTTTCTGATAGCAACGCACATCCGGGACTTCAACGTGTCGCGGACAGGTTGAGCAGAGCCATCCTGTTCCCTCACAAGTGGTCCCTCAAACCTCAAGTGGCAGAAGAGGTCTTCCACAGATGGGGCCAGCCTTGTTGTGACCTGTTTGCATCCCCTTTGAATGCAAAATGCAGAAGCTATTTTGCCCTGTTACCCCCCCCCCAGGGGGTGTCCCCAGGGACGCACTGGTATACGATTGGCCCCCAGGTCTCCTTTATGCTTTTCCTCCTGTTCCACTAATTCCCAGGTTTTTGCAGAAAGCCAAACATCTGGACAGGACCATAATACTGATAGCGCCATTCTGGCCTCGACAGATCTGGTTTCCCTTCCTTCAATCCCATCAAGTGGAGGAACCATGGATTCTGGACCCGGAGCCAGATCTGTTGACACACTCGTCGGGAGTTCCTCACACCTTCCTCAAGTCCCTCAAACTGACAGCTTGGCTGCTCCGCTTCCCATCTTAGCCAGGTCGGAGTTACTATCTCCTGCAGTACAACAAATTATTGTATCTTCTCACAAACCATCTACAAGAAAATTGTACATCAGCAAATGGAACCGTTTTGCGCACTGGGCCTCCAAACAAGGTATAGATCCATTCGGGGCCCCAGTACACAAGATACTAGATTTCTTTTCCTCACTTTTTCAAGAAGGAGCATCAACATCCACTATAAGGGTTCAACTGGCCGCTATATCCAATTTTCATATTGGCCGTAAGGATGGTTCTCTTATGTCCCACAGGCTTTGTAAAGTCTTCATGAAAGGTACTTTTCATCTCCATCCCCCTTTTCGTAATCCAATAGCACCTTGGAATCTTAATCTCATGCTGTCACACTCATGTTGCCCCCTTTTGAAACAGCAACCACAGCTCCGTTAAAATTGCTTTCGTGGAAAACACTTTTCCTGGTTGCCATCACTTCAGCCAGAAGAGTTTCAGAGTTACAGGCTCTATCTATCCGACCCCCGTACATGATTTTTCATCCGGATAGCATAACCTTGCGCACCAATCCATCCTTTTTTCCGAAAGTTTGTTCGATTCAGAACATCAGTCAATCTATTGAACTGCCTACCTTCTTTAAAAATCATTCCAATAAGCTGGAATACACATTGCACAAGTTGGACGTTCACAGACAACTAAGATTTTACTTACATAGGACAAAAGAGTACAGAAAGTCAGATCAACTATTTGTCTCATATGCTGACCAAAGAAAAGGACAGGCAGTAACGAAGGATCTGAAGTAGGAAGACTTCATTTGTCTGCAACCTGTGGGAATCGGATCCGACATCGGATCCGAGCCGGCAATTCATAAGCTTTAGGATCCAAGCTCCTAGCTCCTCCCTTTACCCATAATCCCCTGCTAAGCCCTGACTGACCTCAGATTTCGTTTGCCGCGTTCAGTAGCTGATGGGATTTTTTGAGCTCCTTAGCGACAGAGATTTGGTGAAATATTTTTGTCTATATTTCCCTTTTATACTTTAACTGAAATTAGTGTGCGTTTGTCTAGGCTTTCCTCCCTTCTTTTAGTTAACTTTTCTCGGGTTTTTTGTTAGTGTGCGTTAGTCGTGTGTGTGTTTTTTTGTTAGGGCCTGTTAGGGCGTAGCGATGTCTGAAGCCCCCAAGGCTATGTTTTCTAAATGTACCGAGTGCGGCCATAAGCTTTCCCCGGCTGATGGCCACACTCAGTGCATTAAATGCCTGGGGGTTGAACACCTTTCATCTGGTTGTACCATTTGTGCAGGGTTCAACCCCCGGGCTTTAAGGGAGCGGAGGTCAAAGTTGGTTCTGGCGGGACTTCTCCCTCCTGAATCGGCTTCGGCCTCGGCCCCTACTATCCAGCAGCCTCCAGTGGCTACTTCAGTCTCCCTTTTTCCGGCAGGGACTCAATCTCCCGCCAAGAAACCGGAGGATAGGGAGACCAGGAGGGAAAAGGAGAGGCACAGGGAGGGGCACCATAAGCGGCGGGCCGAGACCTCTGTCTCTGCCCCCTCCCCTCTGGCTTCTAAATCTCCTCCTCCTCTGCTCCGATCCCCTCGGTTCTCTCCTGGACCCGAGGAGGTGGAGACTAGACCTTCGGCGAGGTCATCGAGGCGACACTCCAGATCCGCCTCGGTGGCCTCGTCGAAGTCAACCTTTTCTATGTCGGAGGCTGATATGGACCGGATGATGAGGCGATTCCCAGGCCCAGATGCAGATGGGAGTGCTCCTGCCCCCCCCCATCCGGGAGGGGCCTCGACCCCTTTTTTCGCCCCCATAGCTCCTTCTCCGACCCAACTCCCGCGTTCGGAGCTTTCGGAGCCGGGCAGCGTTGGATCCAACTGGTCGGCGCACCTCTGATCCGATCCCTCCGTTGAGTGCTTCGGGTACTTCGGACCTGACCTCTCAGAGCCGTGGGCCTAGCCTCGGATCCGAGGGAGCCGGTGTCTCTTCGACTCCGTCTAGGTCGGAGCGCACCGGTCTCTCGGATCCGACGGTCTCGGCTCCGGTTCTGATCCATTCGTCGGATCAGAGTGGGGGTCGGCTCTCGGGTCTTAGAGAAGTCGGCTCCCCCTCGGCCTTCGACGTTGTGGAGAGGATTCTGTCGAGGACATCCGGACCCCCGGTCCCTGTCTCTGCTCCATCCCGCACTCCCTCACAGCTGGGCCAGAATCCCATCAGCCGGTCTCAGGGACAGCCCGCCTCAATGTCCCAAGTAGTTCCTTTGGAACAACTGGTTGCTGGCGAGGACTCCTCGGACAGTCCCCCCGAGGAAGTGCCTCGTAAGCATAAGTGTAAGAGGAGGCACGTGGACTCCCCTGAGTCTATTACTGAAGACACGGACTTGGAGGAAGGGGAGGGCTCCCCAAGATCACCCCCAGAAGATGTCTCCTTTGGAGACATTATGGAAATGTTAAGGATCAAGGGGGGGTGGTCTGCCTCCAAGGGGGGGGTGGTCTGCCTCCAAGGCCTCCTCGGACGAGTCTGTGTTCTTGGAGGCATTTGAGGCGGGCCCGTCTACCTCTTGGGTTTCCCCTCCTGCCGACCCTCTGGTGGACCTTATTGCCACCAGAGCGTGGAAGGAACCAGACACCGTAGAGCCTGTTCCCAAACGTCCGGACCGGATTCTTACCTCCAGGTTGGCGGCAAAGCACGAAGCATCAGAGACTATCCATGTGCAACTAACAGTGGGTAAAACTGCCTTCCAGTTTATAGCCTGCTACAGACCACCCTCCCAAACCCAGGAACCCCACTCGGCCTTCTTGAGAACACTGGAAAATATGAAGGTCTCTCCAAACACCATTATATTGGGTGACTTCAACTACCCAAACATAGATTGGGAGCATTACTCTAGCTCCAACACCCTTGCCCAAAGGTTCCTAGAATTCATAAACTCAAATGCTATGGAACAACTTGTTACCACTCCCACAAGAGGGGAAAACATACTGGACCTGATCATCACCAACATGGGGACTCTATGCTCCAGACCAGAAGTGTATCCCTCACTGGTAAGATCAGACCATAAACTGATCTCACTGGATATTCACATCCCAACCCCACCCCCTGCCCAGAAAACCATAGTGAAAAACTTCTCTAAAGCAAATTTCACACTCCTCAAAACCGAGGTGGAATCCTTCAAAGCCCCCGGGCCTGTGGAAAATACGGCCCAGACCGCAGAATCCTTTATAAATGCATTCTATGAACACCTTCAGGAATGCATGGATCATGCAATCCCAAATAAAACCAAGACCCAATCCTCCAAAGGCAGACAACCTGTCTGGTGGACCCCAGCCATAAACAAACTATACAATAGAAGGAGGAAGCTACTACATGATAGAGCAAAATCCCAAAAAGGGAAGGCATCTCTGGTCAGTATTAGCAAAAAACTAAGGGCACTCATAAAATTGTCAAAGGCCAGCTTCGAGAGAAAAATTGCACAGGACACTAAAGATAATCACAAGGCTTTCTTTAGTTATGTTAGGAACCTGGGTGGGAATTCACAGATATGCTCAGAATTAGTCCAAAATGACAAAAAATACACTGATCCCACAGACATTGCCAACATCCTAGCTGACAGGTTCAGCGCAAACTTCTCCCCCCCTCCCCACCAAAAGGGCAAATATCTATCCCAGCAGAGTGCTGCCCCCCCGACATCTCAGATGCTCAGTTGGGAGCCGCCCTCTCCAAAGCAAAAAACACAGCATCAGTGGGACCAGACGGTGTCCCAGGCTGCGTCCTACATGAACTCCAAGAAGAGCTAAACCCAAACATAAAACTACTGTTCAATCTCAGCCTTACTACAGGATATGTACCCAAAGAGTGGCGTACAGCAACAGTGGTCCCTCTCCACAAAGGTGATGCCTCAACGGACCCTGGAAACTATCGCCCCATAAGCCTGACTAGTTTGGTCTGCAAAGCTATGGAAAGGATCATTATGGACCTCATAAATAAAGATATTGGGGACCTACAGACACTGGATCCTACCCAGTTTGGCTTTAAGGGCAGATCCTGCCTCTTAAACCTGGTTGACTTCTTTGAAACAGTCACCAAGGCCATTGTGAAGGGAAGGTGGTCCACACAGCCTATCTGGACCTCATAAAAGCCTTGATACAATACCCCACTCGGGCATTATAGATAAGCTCACCAGCTTAAATATAAACCCCTATGTCACTAGATGGGTTGCAAACTGGCTCAAGGACAGAACCCACATGGTTAGAATTGCTGGAGCCATGTCAGACTCCAAACCAGTTACAAGTGGCGTCCCACAAGGCTCAGTCCTGGGACCTCTCTTGTTTGGTATATATTTCTCGGAGGTACAGGCCAACACGGAAGGACTGTGGCTGACCAAGTTCGCAGATGACTGCAAACTGGGTGCCATAATCGACTCTCCATCCGACACAAGCATCCTCCAAAAGGGCCTCATAGAAACAGACAACTGGTGCCAGAGCCATGGCCTCAAGCTAAATGCCAAAAAGTGTATAGTCATCCCCTTTGACAAAAACAAAGTGCCCACAAATTACCACATAGGTGGTAATCCATTAAGTACAGAAGAAGTCATTAGGGACCTGTGGACCCAAGTTGATAGCAATCTCTCATTTGACAACCACGTGGCCAAAGTGGTTAGAAAAACATTTTATATAGCCGACCTAATCATGAAGGGATTCACATCTAGATTAGGGGAGGTCATCGTGCCTCTTTACTCATCCCTCATCAGGCCCATAATAGAGTACAATGCCCCTTTTGGGATGTACCTTACCAAACACCTGCAGCAACTGGAAAGACCCCAAAAGTACCTCACCAAGAGGATCAAAGGGCTCAAACAGATGCCATATGCTGCCCGGTTAAAGAAACTCCAGCTCTACTCAGTGGCATACCGACTGCTCAGAGGTGACCTGTGCCTGACGTATAAGGCCATGTCCAACCCGGAATTAAGGGACATGCTGCACCTCAAAAAATCCAAATCCCATCGAGCTACACGCTCGAGAGACTTGAACCTCAGCACTGAAATAAATAGGACATGCTGGAGGGACAGATTCATAACCCAGAGGCTCCCTTCACTATGGAATAAAATCCCAGTCCAGGTTAGGCAAAGTTCCTCATTGACTCTCTTCAAGAGGAATCTTGATGAGTGGATGGGAGATCATAGGTTTACCCCGGGTATCACTTCTGTGTCACTGTTAGAGGCACAGTATACTAACCTCGAAAAAGGGCATAGCAAAATTCATTTAAAATGGGTGGCGAAAGCCAAACATACTCTGGCTAGGCTTATAAATGCCCTAGGGCAGATAGCCTAGTATGAACCTATGAACCTTAGTCCCCCATCGGACCATACACATTGGAGTAAGGGACCCCCAGTAGATGCCATGCTGATGGCTGCAGCCACAAAGAGGGAATTGGCTCAGGAGAGTCCCTCTATGCATCCACCGAGCAAGGAATCCCGCTCGATGGATCGCATTGGGAAGCGAGTCTTTAGTTCAGCAACCTTCTCCCTGAGGGCGCTGAACTATATGGCACACGTGATCAGGATGCAGCGAGACCTGATCAAGGAATACGCTGCATCTCCCCCAGAGTCCATTTCGGCGGAGGACAAACAAGTGTACTCCACCCGTATGGCCACTCTCAGAGCGGTGTCTAATACTTCTATGCAGCTCTTATCTCACGCAAGAAAGGGGGCCGCTAGAGCTAGCGGATCGGGCCTTATGAGACGCCAGGCCTGGCTCCGCCACTGTGACTTTGCGGGGCCCTTCAAAGCGACCTTCGCGAATCAATGGTTCTGCCCTTTTTGGCAAACCGGTTCGCGAGACACTGGTCCAGAGCAAAAAGGACGGGAAGACGCTGTCTGCCGTCGGAGTCCGCTTCTCAGCTCCCCAGAGGTCCTTCTAGAAGAACCAAAAGGGACAGAAGAAGATGTGGTTCCGGAAATCGCAGCAATCCCAACCTGCTCCGGACAACCAGTCCTTCCGTGGCAGAGGAGGACAGGGAGGTCGCCATCCTAGACGCAGGGGGGCTACTAGGAACTTTGGGTCCAGAGAACCCTTCTCTGACAGACCCACGCAGCAACCCTGATGGGTTACCCGGCTGCTCCTTTCTGGAGGCAGTCGGGGGGGCGTTTTTCGAGGCACCTGACATCATGGGAGTCCATCACATCAGACCGTTGGGTGCTTTGAGTGATATCCAGAGGCTATTCAATCCCCCTTCACAGTATTCCCAGATCCAAAAACCTCCCCGATGTACCACCCGATCAATGGGAGGTGGCAACTGTGGAAATCGCACAGCTGCTAACAAAAAGAGCCATCCAACGCGTCCCCCGAGATCAGACCGGATCAGGGTTTTACTCCAGGTTCTTCTTGGTGCCAAAAAAGACTGGGGACTTAAGACCGATCCTAGACCTGTCACAACTGAACCTGTCTGTAACCAAGCGAAAATTCCGGATGGTCACCTTACAATCTATCCTCTCCCTTTTGCGGGGGAACGATTGGATGTGCGCTCTAGGCCTCAAGGACGCGTACTACCACATTCTAATGGACAGACGGTCCAGGAGGTTCCTTCGCTTCTGGCTGGGAGCCAGTCACTACCAGTTCAGGGTCCTTCCCTTTGGTCTCACCTCTGCCCCCAGGGTGTTTACCAAGGTACTTGCAGTGGTAGCGGCCCACCTGAGACTCCAGGGAATTCAGGTGTTTCCATACCTGGACAACTGGCTCCTTACAGCGTCATCAAGGCATCTACTGTGCTCAGCCAGGGACTATTTCCTTCACATAGCCCCTCGGCTGGGCATCACCATAAACTGAGAAAAATCTTCCCTGGCCCCCACACAGCTTATAGATTTTATAGGAGGAAGATTGGACACAAGAAACATGCGGGCATTCCTCACTCCAGATCGACTGTCCAACCTGAGGTGTCGTATCGCGGCCATCTTAGAACCTTCTCCGACTGCAGCTATGGTCCTGAGGGCCCTAGGTTCAATGGCGGCAGCCATTCCACTCCTCCCTCATGCTCGGCTACACATGCGGGTCCTTCAATGGACCCACCAGGTCCAGTGGTCCCCGCTTTACCTTCCTCTCAACAGCCCGATAGCCATCAGCAGAGCATGCAAGAGCTCCCTGTTCTGGTGGCTCCAGTCGATGGACCTCCTAACAGGGAGACCCTTCTGTACTGCATTCCCCCTAGCCACAGTGACCACGGACGCTTCTCACCTCGGGTGGGTGGGGCATTCAGCGGGCAGGGTTGTCCAAGGCACGTGTAACAGTTCAGAGACCTCCCTGCATATAAATTTTCTGGAGATGAGGGCAGTGCTATTAGCGTTGCAAGCACTACACAGCCTTCTTCCTGTAGGAACTATTGCTATCCAGACAGACAACATGTCGGTAGTCTGGTACATCAACAAACAGGGGGGAACCAGGTCCTACCCCCTTTGTCGAGAGGCCATGAGAGTATGGGAATGGGCAATCTCCACCAACCGCTTTCTTGTGGCAACGCACATTCCGGGAAGGTCCAACATTCTAGCGGACAAGCTCAGTCGCACCATTCTTTCCCCTCACAAATGGTCTCTCAATTCTCTAGTAGCGAAGCAGATTTTTGCCGCCTGGGGGCAACCCTGTTGCGCTCTTTTTGCTTCTCCCTCAAACGCCAAATGCGACAATTTCTTCGCTCTACTTCCCCCATTCGGGGAATCTCCGAGAGACGCCCTGGTGCATGCTTGGCCTCCCGGCCTCCTGTACGCTTATCCTCCTCTTCCTCTAATGCAAAAACTATTACAGAAAGCGAGCAGGTTGGGGAGCAGAATGATTCTCATTGCCCCATTCTGGCCTCGTCAACCATGGTTCCCTTATGTATGGTCTCACCGAGTGAATCCGCCCTGGATTCTAGATCCAGTTCCGGATCTCATTTCCCATCCTCAGGGGCTTCCAATCCCGAACCTTCACACTCTGAAATTGACAGCTTGGCTGCTCCAGTTCCATCCCTAATAAGGACTCCCGGTATCTCTTCACCAGTGAAAGCCATCATAGTGGCTGCTCATAAACCTTCTACTAGGAAGGTTTATCGAAGCAAATGGAAGCGGTTCTCTATTTAGGCGGAACACAAAAATCTTGATCCCTTTTCCGTGCCACTCTGCGGTACTAGACTTTTTGACAGACCTTTTCCAACAAGGAGCAAGCTCTTCGACAGTAAAGGTACAGATGGCAGCCATTTCTCATTACCATGTGGGTCATGACTCGACACCTCTCATGGCTGCAAAAATTTGTAAAACCTTTCTTAAGGGTGCTTTCCTCTTAAGACCTCCTGTGAAGGAAGCCGTACCACCTTGGGACTTGTCTCTAGTGCTGCAGGCCCTAACCGCTCCTGCTTTTGAACCTGCAGCCTCTGTGGACTTGAAGTATCTTTCCTGGAAAACTGCTTTCGTAGTAGCCATTACGTCGGCTAGAAGAGTTTCATGTGCGTCAAACCACCTTATCTCTCCTTTTTTCCTGATAGGGTTTTCCTCAGGACCAATCCTTCCTTTCTTCCAAAGGTTGCTTACGAATCCAATATTAACCAATCTATTAATTTGCCAGTTTTCTTTCCCAAATATAAAAACAAAGGAGAATATAAATTGCATTCCTTAGATGTTCATAGACAACTGCGTTTCTACATTCACAGAACAGCTGGTCATAGACAATCCGATCAACTGTTCATCTCCTTTGCAAAATTCGCACTGGGTAAGGCAGTCTCTAAGGTCAACTTGTCGAAATGGATTTCTAATTGTATCTTGCAGGCTTATGACACCTCAGGAAGGCCAGCTTCTCAGAGAATTACAGCACATTCTACAAGAGCAGTATCTACTTCTGCTGCCTTTAAATCTAGAGTACCATTAGATGATATCTGTGCAGCAGCCACTTGGACCTCATCTCATACTTTCATTTCACATTACAAAGTGGACGTTGTTTCCAGAGAGAGAGCATCCTTTGGCTCTGCAGTGCTCCGGAACATCCTTCCATGACGGCCGCCCAAGGTCCAGGTAGCTGGGGACTCTGTCCCACAGGTTGCAGACAAATGAAGTCTTCCTACTTCCGATTAAGAAGTTATGTACTCACCATAACGTTCCATCTGAGTAGGTGACTTCATTTGGATGCAACCATCCCCCCCTCCATCCCCCTGACCTTTCATGGCGCTATTAGTCCTGGTTTCCCAGGATTCTGTTATACTGGTATTCACAGGGCAAACTCAATCTGAGGTCAGTCAAGGCTTAGCAGGGGATTATGGGTAAAGGGAGGAGCTAGGAGCTCGGATCCTAAAGCTTATGAATTGCTGGCTCTGATCCGATGTCTGATCGATTCTCACAGGTTGCATCCAAATGAAGTCACCTACTCAGATGGAGCGTTATGGTGAGTACATAACTTCTTATTACCTTATCCAAATGTCTCTCAGATTGCATAAATTTGGTATATGCTGAATCCAAACAACAACTCCCTTTCAAACCCAGAGCTCATTCTACAAGGGCGATTGCTACCTCTTCAGCCCATACTGCTCGTTTGCCTTCAGATACCATTTGTGCAGCGGCAACTTGGGCAAAAACCACATACCTTTATCGCCCACTACAAGCTAGACAAGAGCTCCAGGGACAGGGTGACGTTTGGTTCCACTGTACTCAGGAATGTTCTCCCTTGAGCCACCCGGGAAAAAGGAGCTAGGGACGCTACCCGTGTGTAAGAACAAGCGGCGAGATTGAACAATTTCACATTAAGAAGTTATGTCTTACCATAACGATCCATGTGAATTGTTCATCTCGCCTTTGTTCTTACATTCCCCCCCTCCATCCCCCGTCCTATGGTTTGGGAGAACGGTTTTCGATTAGATTCCTTTTCAGCCTTTTCTAGGTATGGTTGACATGTTATTAACATCAGTAATGGCATCTTTTATCCTCTACCTGGCAGTAGGGTTCCAGACAATTTGTAGTATCTGTTCATAAGTGTTTTAGACACATTTCTAAGAGGGATTCTTCTGGTATAGCAAACTAGATCTGAGGGTTAGCACCGGAGGATCATGGGATATTACTGTGCCTCGAGATTTCTCGAAGATGCGAGCTAGTGATGTGGCCGACTCGGAGCCGAGGATCAGGTCCGAACCCTTGTGTAAGAACAAAGGCGAGATGAGCAATTCACATGGATCGTTATGGTAAGACATAACTTCTTATTTCCCGGTGTGAGAAGGATGGGAAGGCACTTTCTGGCATTGGAGTATATTTTTGACCCCCCCCCCCCCCATGACCATTTTCAAGGATTCAGCGAGGGGGGTCTTAATGTGGTTCAGGAAGTCGAAAGGTACATTCTCTAATGCGTGGAACCGGTTCTCCCAGAGGCAGAGGGGAAAACGGTAATAATAGAAGATCCCAGAGAGGCAGAGGAGAGAGGAGACCTGCCAAATAATGGCTCCAGAGAAATATTCTTTGATAGACCATATCATTCTGCTGAATGGAAGTCTGATTGTCGTCCCTGGAGACAGGGGGTGTTTTTCCCTGCACCAATCAGCCTGGCTAGGTTTAAAAGACAATACATGGGTGCAGAGAATTATTATCAGATATTTCCATACCACTTTCCCTTCCCCCTCCGATGTCAAGCTTCCGGACATTCCACCCAGTCAACATGATCCAGCAACTCGACAGGTCTTACCGTTGCTAGAAAAAAAGAGCGATCCAAGAGTTCCCACCAGACCAGAAAGGATGCGGGATTTACTCAAACTTGTTTTTAGTTACAAAGAAAACAGGGGACTGGAGACCAATTTTGGATCTTGGTGTGTTAAACAAGTCAGTCACTCATACAGAGTTCCAGATGGTCACGGTACTGTCAATTCTACCCTTTGGGCAGGGATGATTAGATGTGCTCAGTAGACCTCCAGGTTGTGTACTATTATATAAAAATGAACAGATGATCCAGGAAGCACCTTCGTTTCCGAGTGGGAGAGATTCATTTCCAGTTTAGAGCTCTGCCCTTTGGACTCAGTACTGCTCCCAGAGTGTTTACCAAATGCATGGTGGTGGTAACAGTTCACTTAAGACTGCAAGGAATCTCTGTGTTCCTTATTTGGACGACTGGCTTATCACCCCAACCAGGCATCAATAGATACAAGTGACAGATAAGGTAATACGGACTTATACGATGCTGGGAATAATAATAAATCATGCAAAGTCTCAATTGCAACCCACCCAAAGTCTAGAGATCACTGGAGCGCTCTTTGACACATTATCAATGGTTACCTCCATTCCCCATCCTCGTCTTCTCAACATCAGAAACTAAACAAGGAAGATAATTTGCAGTTCAACAATTTCAGTCAAGAAAGTATTACAAGCTGTAAGTTCAATGTTTGCAGCCATTACTGTAGATGTTCATCGTGTTACCCTGCTGCAGTCATCACACTTGGGTTATCCTGTTGTCAGGCGGTCCCGCAGTCGGCCTGAATTCCAAAGTCTTGGTCTGGCATCTGTTGATGTCGCTTCTTCCCTGACGTCAGTGTGCCAGGGGTATATAAGAGGCATCCGACACCATTTTCTTCAGTCTTTTTTTGCCACGTGGTGCCCGAAGCAGAAGCAGTTCAAGTGCCGGTCGGCCAACACCTGAGATTTTCGAATCGAATTTCAGTCCGAAGTCTTCAAAGCTAAGTACCCCATTGGGGAACCTTTTCTTGCCTCAGTCCAATGTCAGAAAAAGTTAACAATTGCATTTCTTCTGGGAAGCAAATACCTCATAAGGACTTTCATTCTTATTGTATACCTTGCCTAGGCCCAGACCACGACGTCACTGGTTGTCTGTTTTGTGCTAGGTTCAATAAGTGAACTATAAAGCGATGCTTTGGAAATTTAATTACACTATGCCGTCGGAGCAACCGACTACCGGCATGCATAAAAAATGCAAAGATAAAGACAGGCAGCCTAGATCCAAGCCAGACTACGAGGCCTTGGCTGGCCTGGTCGCCAGTTCTCCAGTTTTCAGTGAGGCACCTACGCAGCCCCTGGCGACCGCAGAATTGGAACCCCAGACTGCTTTGGATTCTCAAGCAGAGAGTTCTAGGCCAACACAGCCATTTTCTTTAGGCCCTACCGGCAACATTGCAGAAGGAGAAGCCGGTGCTGTGGAAACACCTTCGGTTACAGAAGGTATCTTCAGACCAACTACTCTCACCATAAAATCTTATGCTAAGCTTAAGACTCCTCTAAAACCAAAAAAGACTGCACTTCAGTCTCCAGTTAAAGGCCTAGACAAGAGGAGGATTATGCCTCCTCTGATCAAATGTCTATTTCCTCAGGCTCCTCTGAGGAGCAGGATTACTCCTTTCCCCCCTTATGAAGATTTTGATGCTGAAGATTCCATTCCCTCAGCTTCTCCCCCTGAAAACTAATCCTTTGGGAAAACCTTACATACTATGAGGGAACATTTCCACTGGGAAGGTCAGGACTACTCCGACTCAAAGAAAAGGCTCCGAGAGTTTCTTTTACTCCCCCAGCACAGACCACTTGCTATCCCCCCAGTTTTAGACATTGTGGATGATGTTTACTTAGAATCTAGTCTAAATCCAGATTCTCTGCCTCCTGCTCCAGCCAAACCAGATAGATATTAGAGTGCCTGACTCACACAAATTCCTTTAGAAAAGCCCTGTTGCTGACCCAGAGACAATCTCCCAGGGTCCCAAAGGGGCTAAGGCTTCTATGGCTAAAAATCCTGTACCCTCTGAAAGGGACTCCAGAGCACTAGATAGGTGGGGAAAAAGGTTTACACCTCAGCTATTCTAGCTGTGAGCACACTAAATTGTCAATTTCACATGCTGAAATACCAGCAATTCCTAATGTCTCAAATAAAAACAAAAGATTAGCATGCACCCTCAACAGTCTGAATTCAAGGAAATGCAGGATCTGTTGCATGCAGCTGAACAGGTGGGCAAACATACTTTACAATGTGGATTTGATTCTTTGGAAGCCTCCAGTCGAGCAGCTGTTACTGGGTCTGTTATACGTAGGCATGCTTTGTTAAAGGAACAAACTCTGCCTGATCATGTTAAAGCAAAGTTACTAGATGCACCCTTACAGCAGGATGTCTTATTTGGGGTTAAAGCAGAAGAGGTTTTAAAGAAAATGGAGGATAAGGCAAAATCTATGCAGACGATCAAAGATTTCTTACAGGTACAACCCCCACGCTTAAGCAGAAATTGGCCAGCAAAAAAATTGGTCCTTTCCAGCTTCTGACAGACCATAGAGGGGTAAATACAGACGCCCAAGGGGCAGAGGACAAGCACAAATCCCTTACAAACCTCGCCAGTGGGGCAGTGCAACACAGAAGGGAGGAGAAGACAGGTCCCAAACTACTAGAAGACAAAACACAATGACTTACTCCTCAAACTGCCAAGCAAAAATCTCTTGGCAGCTCCCTTGGGAGGAAAATTAGCATTTTTTACAGACAACTGGCGCATCGTCACAAAGGACAAATGGGTCCTAGACATCATCTCACAAGGATACAGATTCCATTTCCACACCTTGCTAAGGATAAAAGGAATGCCAAACTTGCCACAAAATCGATGGGCAGAGGCACAAAAACAAATTACAGCTCTCATGGACATGAGAGCCATTCAACTGGTACCTACACAGGAGCCAAGGCCAAGGATTTTACTCGAGGCTCTTTCTAGTCCCCAGAAAGGACAATGCTTGGAGACCCATTCTGGACCTTTCAATTCTAAACACCTTCTTGCAAGTACCCAAATTCAAGATGCTAACACTACAGCAGCTTCTTCCCATGTTGGGCAAGAAAGCTTGGCTAGTAACGTTGGACCTCAAGGAGAGACATACCTGCATGCCCCTATCGGACAAAATTGCAGAAGATACCTCCGTTTCATTGCAGGTTCAACCCATTACCAATTCTCTGCACTGCCCTTTGGCTTATCTACTGCACCCAGGGTCTCCACAAAATGCCTGGCACCAGTAATTGCATACTGCAGGCAAAGAGGAATTCAAATATACCCATACCTGGATGACTGCCTCATCCAAGCAAAAAGTAAGGGCATTCTCTTACAACATCTGACTTTTGTAAAACACCTTCTAAGTTGCCTAGGGTACACAGTAAACGAAAAGAAATCAAAACTAGTGCCCTCACAAAATATGACATTCCTGGGTGCCAGCTTGAATACAATGGCCCAGATGGCTTATCTGACGCCAGACAAACTACAACTAACTCAATACTTCAAAATAATGGCAACAAAGACCCAACTCCCTGCAAGAAAAATTCTGCAGGCCTTGGGCTTCATGGCATCTTGCATACTAGTAATACCATTTGCAAAACTGCATGTGAGGAAATTACAATGGTACCTGAAAAGCGTATGGACTCAGCACAGCCACAGCTTGGAAACAAGGATACCTCTCATTCCCTGCCATCAACAGGAGTTTCTATGGTGGTCACAGGCATTTCACCTCAACAAGGGTCAGCCTTTCACCTTACCCCCAGCCAGGCAAACTATGACAACAGATGCATCGGACTATGCCTGGGGGGCACACATGGCAGGACGGTGTGTTCAAGGCATATGGACTGCAGATCAAAGGAATCTGCACATCAATCAAAAAGAAATGCTAGCTGTACAGAATGCTCTGACTGCCTTCAAGGACCTCTTACATCCAGGACAGCTTATAATAAGGACAGACAACACCACAGTAATGTGGTACACACTCCTACCCTCTATGCAGGCAAGCAATGACCTTGTGGAACACAGCACTGGCTTACCAAGTTCAATTACAAGCTCAATTCCTGCCAGGAAAAGAACACATTGGCAGACTACCTAAGCAGAAACATCATGGATACCTACGAGTGGAAACTGGATCCACAAGTATTTGCAATGATAACTCAAAAATGGGGACGCCCAGACATAGACGTGTTTGCCAACCCCCAAAACTATCAGCTATCAAAATTTTGCACAAGAACATTTCACCAAGCTTGGAAAGTGGACGCACTCTCATTCAGTTGGAAAATGCTGACAGTATATGCCTTTCCTCCATTGCCCCTTCTCACAAAGGTGCTGCTGAAAGTCAGGATGGAGAGACCTCGAATGATGCTCATTGCCCCGGACTGGCCATGCCAGCATTGGTACCCACTACTAAGGCACATGGCCCACCATAGATTTTACCACAAATTCCTCATCTACTCAAACTGCAAGGCAGTCAGATTATACACAGCCCGCTCAAAACCTTAAATTTGGCTGCATGGCAAATCACCTAAGCAACCAGCCAGCCCCTCTTTCACAAGCTTGTTATGGATGTCATTCTGGAGGCCAGGAGGCCCGGCACCAGGAAAGCCTACTCAGACAAATGGAAAAGATTTTGCACCTGGAATCGAGCTAAAGGCCAAAATACCCTTCAGCCGGACATGCCTCAGATTCTACAATGTTTAACTGAGATGTTACACAAAGGACTTTCTTTTTCATCTATTAAAATCCACGCCTCAGCTATTTCAGCTCACTACAACACGGATCCTCCCTTATTTTCACATCCACTTCTAAAGCAGTATCTCAGAGGGGCAAAAAACATTAGGCCTCCCAGGAGAGCACCAACACCAACTTGGGACCTAAATTTTGTTCTGGAAAAACTTACGCTGCCACCTTTTGAGCCAGCTTTCTCAGCTGATTTAAAGTTTATATCGTGGAAGACTGCCCTGCTGCTAGCAATTACTTCAGCCAGAAGTCTCAGCTACAGGCACTAATGGCAGTAGAGCCTTTCCTCATTTTTCATCAAGACAGAGTTTCTCTATGAACTAACCCCTCCTTTATGCCAAAGGTGGTATCCAGTGGGGCTCTAAATCAAACCATCCACTTACCACCTTCTTTCCAAATCCACAAAACAAAGGAGAAAGACTCCTGCATTCCTTGGACGTTCACAGGCAACTACATTACTACTTGGATAAAACTAAGGCTTTCAGAAGATCTGACCAACTTTTTGTATCCTATGCTACAGCATCACAAGGAAAGGGTATCTCAAAACAGACCATTTCCAAATGGATAGGGCATTGCATACGTTTTTGCTACACCCATCATGGAAAACCAGTTCCTGCTAGCATAAGGCCCCACTCCACCAGGGCAGCAGCTACATCTACAGCCTTCCTCAGGGGGTGCCAACCAAGGATATTCTGGAAGCTGCGACTTGGAGTTCAGTACACACCTTCACCAAACACCATCACTTGCCACTTTACTCTAAGACTAGAGCTGGCTTCGCCACTGCAGTTTTGCAGGGCCCAGTCTCCTCTAACCCTGTTTGACTCCACCTCCCATCCTTAGCTTTGGGATTCTACCCAAGTGTGATGACTGCAGCAGGGTAACACGATGAACATAGTACAGTTTTGTACCTAATATAGATGTAGATGTTAGAGTATATACCCTGCTGCAGTCCAGGTTACCCACCCTCCATCCCCTCTGATCTAACTAAAACCTTTCAATACCCTAAAATCTGATACAACCTTTGCAGTGTATTTGCTTATAACTGGAGAGATGTTTTGTTTGTGCTAAGCTTTTATTATTGGTACTATCTGCTGACCATCTTTTGGGGGGCACCTGACATCTGGGGCAAGAAAAACTGAAGGAAATGGCGTCAGATGCCTCTTGTATACCTCTGGCGCACTGACGTCAGGGAAGAAGCGACAGCAACCGACGCCGGACCAAGACTTTGGAATTCAGGCCGACTGCAGGACCGCCTGATGACAGGATAACCCAAGTGTGATGACTGCAGCAGGGTATACACTCTAACATCTACATTTATGGTAGGTACAAAACTGTACTTTCTCTGTCAAGATACCAAATGAGAGTTCTACAGTGGAGGCTGCAAACTCTGTGGACCTTCACCCATCTCATGTCAACAACAATAAGAATAACTCAGTTGCAAGGACTGTCCCAAATGGTGGATTTAGTCAGATCAACCCCAGCAAGGCCGCCCATTTACCGTGCCCCTTCCCAAGGGTGTAGTCACCACATATCCCTCAAAGATAGGGTGGGGGGGGGCATTATCTGTGAAAGACGGTTCAAGACACTTGGTGCCCCGAGGAGGCCGATTTGCATATAAATGTCCTGGAGATGAGAGCAGCACTGTTAGCATTGTGAACATTCCAGGGCTCCCTCCCTTTGGAAACAGTTGCAGTCCAAACGGACAACACGTATGTCATTTGGTACATCAACAAACAAGGCGGAACCAGGTCTTCCCTCTGTCAAGAAGCCCTCAGAGTATGGCAGTGGGTGATGGCCTCCAATTGCTTTCTGGTAGCAAAGCACATTCCAGGGAAGTCCAAAGTGATAATGGACAAGCTCAGGAGATCCAGCTCAGCAAATCCATCATGTTGCCTTATGAGTGGTACCTCAACCACGGAGTACTGAAAATGATTTTTTATTAGTGGGGCTAAGCCTGCTGCGACCTATTTGCATCCTCCCTGAACAACAAATGCAACAGCAGCTTTGCCCGAATTCCCCCTACGGGGGAGGCACCAAGGGATGCTCTTCTACATGATTGGCAACCCAGTCTGTTATGTGCTTACTCTCCAACTTCTCTGATCCTCAGGTTTTTACAGAAAGCATCCAGATTGAAGACCAGGATAATTCTCATCGCCCCTTATTGGCCTTGACAGATATGGTTCTCCTTCCTATGGCCTCATCTCCTAGATGCACCATGGATTCTGTATCCAACTAGAGACTTTGTCGCATCTAACATGGTTGAGTCCTGGACCTGACAAATCTCAAACTAGCCACGTGGTTTATTCAGTTCCCATGATAGCAAGGCAATCTACCTTGTCTTCCCGTCTGCTCTATTTTGTTATCCTCCTATAAACTTTCTACGAAGAAGTTATACAAAAGCAAATGGAAAAGGCTTATGTGGGCTGAACAACATGATATAGAGCCTTTCACAGCACCCACCTACATGGTTCTCCAGTACCTTGCGGAATTGTTTCACAAAGGAGCTAGCACTTCTACCATTAAAGTTCACTTAGAGGCGATTTTGTCTCTATTACATAATCGAACTTTTAAAAGTTCGAATGTCATATGGTTGACACCATATAGTCAAACTTTTAAAAGTTTGAAAATGTAATAAAAAAAATAAACCAAAGAGAAAACCTACCTGAATGGTTTAAGCTGGGGGACAAGCCCCCCACCCCACCCCCACTCTTTAAATATACAAACTCTGAGATCGCACTACAGTGCAGAAAAGGGAAATATTCCCATTCTGCACTGTATGGAGATGGTGTCGACCTTATGTTTGAACTTAAGAGTTTGTCAACGTGATATAGACCCACAATCTTGAATTTTCATGTTGGAATTTCAAATTCTTTGGCATCTGCCAAAATTTGTAAAGTATTCTTCAAAGGTACACCTACTAAGACCCCCCTTTTAAAGGATCCTGTACCTGCTTGGGACCCTTCCTTGGTACTTCAGGCTTTAACTGCTTCTCCCTGTGAACTGGCAGCAAAGTGTGTATTAAAATTTCTTTCCTGGAAAGCTGCCTTTCTAGTAGTCATAACCTCTGCTAGGAGAGTTTCAGGTTTCAGAGATCTGAGCCTTATCTTCTAAAAACCCCCTTGTATCATTTTTCACAAGGACAATGGTATCCTTACAGACCAGTGCTTCCTTTCTACTGAAGGTGGTTTCAGAAACCAACATCAGTCAAGCCATCAACCTGCAAGTATATTTTTTCCATATTACAGTAATAAGGGAGAATTCCTTCTTTATTTACTAGATGTCCAGAAGCAGTTATGCTGCTATCTGCATCGGACTAAATTCAGAAAATCTGAAGCTTTGGGTGCTGACTTGTCTAGACATGGGCTAAACTCTTTGCTAGGCTTATAAGGGCCTCAGGGCCAGTAGCCTAGTAACTTCGATAATCCTGTGAACTATTTGTTTCCTTTGTGCATCAAAAATTAGGCCAGCTTGTTAGAAAAGTGACTATAGCCAAATGGATAACAGAATGCATTACCTTGGCTTACACAACCTTGAATTTTCTTCTGCTGAAACCATTAAAAGCCCATTCCACCAGATCGGTGGCGACATCCATGGTTTAAGTCTAGAACCTCCTTAGATGATTGTGCAGCTGCTACATGGTCATATACACACACTTCATCAATCATTACAGATTAGATTTGGTCTCGAGAGGTAGATCACCATTTGGCTCAACTGTTCTCCAGTATGCCTTTCCTTAGGGTCCACCCAGGGCTCAGGTAGCTGGGGACTCTGTCCCATTTGTGAAAATGAATGGAAATTGACATCAGATAAAGATAACGTTCCATCTGTGTTGTCTATTTTCATTCAGCCTCACAACCCCCCTCCGTCCCCCAGCCCTTGCCTTCATTATTTCTGCTTTAGAGGACATGAGATTTCTCCAAAACCTGAGGGCTAAACTCTGCAAACTTGGGATGGTATAACTTGTCATTCTAACCTAGTCTTAACCATTTTTTTTGTAAAGACAGTTTAGTCTCTGCTTTGCAAATAAATTTCTTGTGTAGTACAAAGGTCTCTTGCATGTATTTCTTTTGTCTCTAAAGCTATGGATATAATCTGAGATGACCGGATGGTGGTGCATTGTGGGTAGGGGAGAGCCCGAGGGCTCAAACATTTCCATGAGCTCGGGTAATGGCTCATTCAGATCCAGTCTCTGATCCAGAACCCATTTGTGAGGCTGAATGAAAATAGACAACACAAACGGAATGTTATGGTAAGTACATAACTTTTTATCTGAAGTAGGAGATTCATTTGTCTGCAACCTGTGGGTTATGGATCCGATATCGGATCCGAACCGGCATGGTTTTACCAGCTATGGATCCGAGCTCCTAGCTCCTCCCCTCACCCATAATGCCCTGCTTCTCCCTACATGACCTCTGATCTAGTTTGCCACGCTGGTAACCAGGTCTTGGATTCTGAGCTCTTCAGCTAAGTGATTTTTGTATTGAAAGAAAGCGTTATATTTAGTAGTTGTGTTTTTTGAGTGATTGTATTGGGTTCCCTTTCATAATTTGATAGTTTTAGCTTAAAATTTTAATTTTGAGAACTTTTAGTTTATACCCTCCCCTCACTGGTCGCAGTTTCTGTGTGAGTGTATTGTGTGGGGCCTTGTGTGTGTACTAATTTAGTACCAGTTTCTCTGTCTCTTGTTTTTTTCTTTAAAAAAAAAAAAAAGACTTTATCATGTCAGAAGCCCCTAAGGCAATTTTCTCCAAGTGCTCCGAGTGTGGCCATAAGCTATCCCCTACTGATGGCCACACTCGGTGCGTTCGATGCCTTGGGGTTGAACACCTCACTTCTGGATGTTCCATTTGTGCAGGGTTCAACCCCAGGGCATTGAAGGAGCGGAGGTCGAAGCTGGTCCTGGTGGGACTTCTACCCCCGGACTCGGCTTCGGCTCCCGCGGTGGGTTCCGTGGCCTCGGTTCCCTCCTCGCCTGCTCCCCCTCCTCCACCTGGGACTCAACCTCCCGCTGCTGGGTTGGAGGGGAGAGAGGCAAGAAAAAAGGATCGGAGAGAGAAGCACCACAAGCGGCAGGCCGAGACCTCCGTGTTGGCCCCGCCAGCTAAGCGGGCTTCTCCTCCGGCCTCCTTGGCTACTGGCTCCCCCCCCCCCCTCGGCTCCGGTCTGGTTTTCACCGGGGCCTGAGGAGGAGGAGACCTGATCTCAGTCGAGGCTATCGAGGAGGCACTCAAGGCCTACCTCGGTAGCCTCTTCGAGATCCACGTATAGCCTTTCTGACGCCGATCTGGACCGGATGATGAGAAGGTTCATCCAGGCCCAGATGCAGATGGGAGTGCTCCTGCCCCCCCCCCTCTGGGGGGGAGCTCAACCCCATTTTTCAAGCCTATAGCTCCTTCTCCGACCCGCTATCCTGGTTCGGAGCGTTCGGAGCCGGGCAGCTTCGGAGCCGGGGGTGGGTCGGCTCCGATAGTACTAGGTACTTCGGATCCAACCCTGCCCTCGAGTGTTTCAGATCCGACCTCTCGGAGCCTGGCTCCGAGCTTCGGATCCAGGGGACTCAGTGTGCCTTCGGTGCCGTCTGTGTCGGAGTGCACTGGTCCCTCGGATCCGAGTGTCTCTGGGCCGGCTCCGATCCACTCCTCGGATCCGAGGGGGAGCAGACTTTCGGATCCTTTGGTCGAGGCTGGCTCCCCCTCGGCTTTTGATGTAGTGGAGAGGGCTCTGTTGAGGGCTTCCAGACCCCCGGCACTTGCTTCGGCTCCTTCCCGCGCCCCATCTGCACTGGGTCAGGCTTCCACCATCCGGCCACTGGGACAGCCCGCTCCAATGCCCCAAGCTGTTCCATTGGAACAAGACACTGCTTGCGAGGGCTCCTCGGACAGCTCCCCCGAGGAAGCACCTCGCAAGCATACGTGTAAAAGGAGGCACATAGACTCCCCAGAGTCTTTAACGGAAGAAACGGATTTGGATGAAGGGGAAGGCTCCCCAAGGTCACCCCCCGAGGATGTCTCCTTTGGAGACATCATGGAAATGCTTCGCATAAGTGGTGGGTGGTCTGCCCCCAAGTCTTCCTCGGATGAGTCAGTGTTCTTGGAGGCATTCGAAGCGGGCCCATCTACCTCTTGGTTGTCCCCTCCTGCCGACCCCCTGGTGGACCTTATTACCACCAGGGCGTGGAAGGAACCGGACACCGTGGAGCCAATCCCCAAAAGACCAGACCGCATTCTTAGCCCCCCTGCAGACCATGCCCACTGGAGTAAGGGGCCTCCGGTAGATGCCATGTTGACGGCAGAAGCCACCAAGGGGGAACTCGCTCAGGAGAGTCCCTCAGTCCATTCTCCGAGCAAGGAGTCTCGGATGATGGACCGCTTGGGGAAGCGAATGTTTAGTTCAGTGACCTTCTCAGTGAGGGCGCTCAACTACTTGGCACATGTTATCAGGATGCAGCGCGATCTTATTAAAGAATACGCTGCATCCCCCCCCAGAGTCTGTCGGAGGAGGCCAAACTTTTGCACTCCACCCGTATGGCCACTCTTCGGTCCGTGACGAATACCTCTATGCGGTTGCTGTCCCATGCTACTGAGGGAGCTGCTAGAGCTGCAGGAGTAGGCCTAGTCATGAGAACCAAAAGGGCCAGAAGAAGATGTGGTTCCGGAAGTCGCAGCAATCCCAACCCGCTCCGGACAACCAGTCCTTCCGTGGCAGAGGAGGAGAGGGAGGACGCTGCCCCAGGGGCAGAGGGGCTCCCAGGAACTTCGGGTCCAGAAAACTTTTCTCTGAATTGCCCGCGCAGCAGCCCTGAAGGGTTGCCCGACTGCTCCACTCTGGAGGCTGTCGGGGGACGTTTTTCGGAGCACCTAGCGGCATGGGAGTCCATAACATCAGACCGCTGGGTCCTCCGCATTATATCCAGAGGATACAAGATCCCCTTTCATCGCATTCCAAAATTAAAATCCCTCCCCGACATTCCACCCGGTCAGTGGGAGGCCGCTTCGGCAGAAATTGGCCATCTGCTGGGGAAAAGAGCCATCCAGCCCGTCCCCCCAGACCAGATCAGATCAGGGTTCTACTCCAGGTTCTTTTTAGTGCCAAAAAAGACGGGGGACCTAAGACCAATTTTAGACCTGTCCCTGCTAAACCTGGCAGTTCCCAAGGAGAAGTTCCGGATGGTCACCTTACAATCCATCTTTCCCCTTCTGGGAGAGAATCACTGGATGTGCTCTATAGACCTCAAGGATGCGTACTACCACATACTAATGGACAGACGTTCCAGGAGGTTTCTTCGCTTCCGGCTGGGAGCCAGTCACTACCAATTCAGGGTCCTTCCCTTTGGTCTCACCACAGTCCCCAGGGTGTTCACCAAAGTACTAGCAGTGGTTCCGGCCCACCTGAGGCTTCAGGGGGTGCAGGTCTTCCTGTACCTGGGCGACTGGCTTCTTACCGCCCCAACAAGGCATCTACTATCATTGGCGCGAGACTCCTTTCTTCATCTAGCTCCCCGTCTGGGCATCACGGTAAACGTAGAAAAATCCAACCTGGCCCCTACTCAGTTGATAGATTTTATAGGTGCCAGGTTAGACACGAGGGAGTTAAGAGCCTTCCTCACAGCTGACAGAGTTCGTCTGCAACTCCAGGTGCGAGCCATCCTCCACTCCAGCTCAGTTCCGGCGGAATTGGTCCTGAGGGCTCTAGGGTCCATGGCGGCAGCGATATCTCTTCTTCCACTCGCCAGGCTCAACATGCGGGTCCTTCAGTGGACACTTCAAGTTCAGTGGTCTTATCTTGCTTTACCTCTGCATCATCCCATTGCGATCAGCAAGGCTTGCAAGCGGTCCCTCTTGTGGTGGCTCCACTCACAGGATCTCCATGAGGGCCACCCCTTTTGTGCTTCTCCCCCTCTCGCCACGGTGACCACGGACGCCTCCCGCCTCGGGTGGGGGGGGCATTTTGCAGGACGGACGGTCCAAGGCACGTGGAACGACTCTGAGACCTCCCTGCATATCAATGTTCTAGAGATGAGGGCAGTGCTGTTGGCGTTGCGAGCACTTCAGGCCTTTCTTCCCCTGGGAACAATTGCGATTCAGTCAGACAACATGTCTGTGGTCTGGTACATCAACAAACAGGGGGAACCAGGTCTTATCCCTTATGTCGGGAAGCCATGAGAGTGTGGGAATGGGCGATCTCCACCAACCGCTTTCTCATCGCAACGCACATTCCGGGTCGGTCTAACATCCTTGCGGACAAACTCAGTCTCACCATTCTCTCCCCGTACGAGTGGTTTCTCAATGCTCAAGTAGCGAAACGTATCTTCGCACGGTGGGGAACTCCTTGTTGCGATCTCTTTGCATCTCCCTTAAACACCAAGTGCGACAGTTTTTTCGCTCTAATCCCTCCCACAGGGGATTCCCCGAGAGACGCTCTGGTGCATGCTTGGCCTCCCGGTCTTTTCTACGCTTACCCCCCCCCCCCTTGCCTCTGATGCTCCAAGTTCTTCAGAAAGCCTCTCGGTTGGGGTGCAGAATGATCCTCATTGCCCCATTCTGGCCTCGACAGATCTGGTTCCCTTTCCTAAGGTCTCACTCGGTGAATCCTCCTTGGATTCTAGATCTCATTCCGGATCTCATATCGCATCCATCGAACCTACCAACTCCGAATCTGGACAACCTGAAGCTAACGGCTTGGCTGCTCCAGTTCCACTCCTAATTAGGACTCCCGGTATCTCGTCTCCCGTTAAACCATCTACCAGGAAAGTTTACCGCAGTAAATGGAAGCGATCCATTTGGGCGGAGCGGCAAGGTCTAGATCCCTTCACGGTTCCCCTTCCTCTGGTGCTAGACTTCCTAACCACTCTCTTTAATGATGGTGCCAGTAGTTCCATGGTCAAAGTGCAGCTTGCGGCCATTTCTCACTATGATGTTGGTCATTACTCTGGACCACTTACGTCTGCCAAATTGTGTAAAATCTTCCTTAAAGGCACCTTTCTCCTTAGGCCCCCTGTCAAGCAAGCGGTTCCTCCTTGGGATCTGTCCTTGGTTCTTCAGGCCTTGACCGCTCCCCCATTCGAACCTGCAGCCACAGTAGATCTTAAATTTTTATCCCTTAAGACTGCTTTCTTAGTGGCCATTACTTCGGCCAAAAGAGTTTCGGAACTTCAAGCCTTATCTTCAAAGCCTCCTTACTTGGTCTTCCATCCGGACCGCGTATACCTCAGGACCAATCCCTCCTTTCTTCCTAAGGTAGCCTCAGAAGCAAACATTAACCAGTCCATTAACCTCCCTGTTTTCTTTCCTAAATATCAGAACAAAGGTGAATGCAAGCTGCATTCCTTGGATGTTCACAGGCAGCTTCGTTTTTATCTTAACAGGACAGCTGGTCATAGGCAATCCGACCAGTTCATTTCCTTTGCCAAATTCAATCTGGGTAAGCCAATTTCCAAAGTCTCCTTGGATTTCGCAGTGTATTCTTCTAGCTTATCAAGCCCCTCTGGAAGGCCCGCACCGGAGGGAGTCAATGCCCATTCAACTCGGTCAGTTTCTACCTCAGCGGCCTTTAAGGCTAGGATTCCTCTGGATGACATTTGTTCAGCAGCCACTTGGGCTTCATCCCATACCTTTATTTCTCATTACAAGCTGGATATCACATCTAGAGGTAGAGCATCCTTTGGCTCCGCGGTGCTCCGGAATATCCTTCCCTGACGGCCGCCCAAGATTCAGGTAGCTGGGGACTCTGTCCCACAGGTTGCAGACAAATGAATCTCCTACTTCAGATTTAGAAGTTATGTACTTACCATAACGTTCCATCTGAGTAGGTGGATTCATTTGTCTGCAACCATCCCGCCCTCCTATCTCCCTGGCCTTGTCAGTTTCCTGCATATTATATGTTGCCCCTTTCCAAGGTATTTTGATTCAGGGCAAACTTGATCTGAGGTCATGTAGGGAGAGCAGGGCATTATGGGTGAGGGGAGGAGCTAGGAGCTCGGATCCATAGCTGGTAAAACCATGCTGGTTCGGATCCGATATCGGATCCATAACCCACAGGTTGCAGACAAATGAATCCACCTACTCAGATGGAACGTTATGGTAAGTACATAACTTCTAATTCTTCGCCTTCATCCTCTTTAGAGAAGGGCAAAAAGCGAAGATGATCAGTACCAGCATCTCCTTCACTGACACCCAAGAGACCTAGATCCTCTGTTCCTAAAAGTTCCTCGGAACCGATGGACTCCAGTTCTAAGACTACAGTACTGGGGAAAAAGCACCGTCACCGATCACTGTTCCTAATTCAAAATAATTGACGCCGAAGGCTTTAGCACAAGAAATATTGCTTTCTGGCTCTTCCTTGACTACACTGGTGCAGAGTATGGATACAGTTCAGAAAGATGTTTTACCCAGGACTAGTTACTCTCCATCTGTTGACCTTTTTGTGGGTGAATTACCCAAAGTTTTCTTACAAAGGCCAAAAATCACCCTCTCTAATGTCGGTCCTTTCCACCAAAAGTCTTTCAGAAGTCGAGGTGGTGAGACTGGTAAAAAAAATTCTGTGGAGGTGGTGAGACTGGTAAAAAAAAATCTGTGGGTGAGAGGTTGTACAGGACTCCTTTTGGTTCTGACCTCTATGGGGCTCAGGAGCCAAACCTTCATTCACCTCTCTAACAAATTTGACTGCCTCTGAGGTATCGGAGTTTACAGCGCCAAGTCGTCTGGCAGTGATTGTATCGGTCTGGAGAGCTCTCTCACTTTGGAACCAGTTATTGCTCTCCGTTCTTCGGGTCTTTTGGATCCAGAGACGTCCCTGGGCCATATCTGCTGTTTCGGCTCCAAGGAGCAGGAATCTACTCTAAACTGTTTTGAGCCCTCCTTCCATCTTGGAGCATCAGCACCATTCAGTTTTGTTCCTGCTTCTGTCTTTGGGGGGCTGTTTCATCAGAGCTGGGGTGACCACGGTTCCCAGGCAGTCTGTCTCTATTCCAGACTCCCTTACATGTTTGGGGGGACCAGCCTCTGAGGCAATGGAGAGGGCCTTGTCTATTGCAGTGACTCAGTCAGTCTCTTCCTCCTCGGAGCAGATACCTTCCTCATGCCCAGTTATTTTTACCTGTCTCTCCACAGGGGCAGTGAGTGCCAAAACCTCAGGTGGTCTCGTACAGCTTGTCATCTTCTGATATCCCCCCCTGAGGAGGTTCCTCAGAAGAAATGGTGCAAGAGGAAGCACTTTGATTCCCCATAGGAATTGGTCACAGAATACACTGATTTTGCTAAAGGGGTGGGGTCCTCAAGGTCATCCCCTAATGTCTCCTTTGGAGACATCCTAGAAGTTTTGAAACAGAAGAGTGACTGGAAGTCCCAAAACCTTTCTCGGAAGAATCAGTTTAGTTGCAGGTTTTTGGCATGCGTCTGTCTGCCTCTTGGGTGATTCCTCCTGCTGATAAACTCATTCCATTGATTTCTCAGTGGGCATGGAAAGCACTGGACACCATTGAACCCATCCCCAAATACCAGATAAAATGTTATCTGCCTCTGAGGATAAGCAATTGTGGTCTAAAGTTTTAGCGGTAAATGTCATGGTCATAGTGACCGCCACAAAAAAAGAACTTGCTGTAGAGATTTCATCAACCTTCACCTTAAGATCTTTGAATTTCCTGGCCCATTTTGCCAGACTTCAAAGGGATCTTATCAAGGAGTCTGATACCCTGGCAGGAGTTGTTACTGAGGGAGTCAAAGAAAAAGGTGCTTCCCATTTGGCTACCCTGGAGTCTAATAAACTCGTTCATGAGGCTCATTGCACATGCAGTTGAAGGGTCACCAGGGCGGCTGGTACAGGCATAGCCATAAAAAGATGTACCTGGATGTGCTTGTGTGACTTTGCGGAACCATTTAATCTTCATTCATCAATGCAACTTTTGATGGATCATCTCTGGTTGGCCCAAAAGTTAGAGACATTATCCAGGTGTGAGAAGGATAGTAAGACCCTTTCTGCTAGGGGCATAAGTTTTTACACACTCACACTCGCACACACGTGCGCACACACGCACACGCACACACACAAACACACACACACACACACACACACCCAAAGATCCTTTTCCAGGAAGCAGAGGAGCACTGGAAAAATGTGGTTCAAAAAATCCCAAGGACTTTTCCAGGACACACATGGTGACAATTCTGCCAGGGGCAGAGGGGGAATTAGTGTAAGATGCCAACCACGTGGCAGAGATGGTCCATAGAACCAGTGCTTCAGGGACTCCTTCCTAAGTAAGACCTTTCAAAAATCCTGAAAGGAGGCCTGATAGTCTTCCTCTGGAGGCAGTGGGGGGTGCTTATCTTTGCACCAAAACGCCTGGCTAAATATAACAGATTCTTTGGTGCAGTGGATGATTTCCAGAGGTTGTACCATACCCTTTTCCCTTCATCCCCTTGTATGCAAAAAATCCCAGATGTTTCACCCAATCAGAGGGAACCAGCTGTTCTAGAAATACAAAAACTGCTATAGAAGAGTCATTCAATAAGTCCCACCAGACAAGAGAGAATCTGGAATTTACTCAAGATTCTTTAGTGCCGTGAAAGACAGAGGACTGGAGACCAATTTTGGATCTCCGTGTGATGAACATATCAGTTCGACAAATAAAATTCCGGATGGTCACGGTGCAGCCCATTCTTCAGTTTTTGGAAAAGTATGACTGAATGTGCTCAATAGATCTTCAGGATGTGTATTGCCACATAAAAATGGGCAAGCACTCCAGAAAGTTCCTCCGCTTCTGGCTGGGAGCCAGTAATTACTGATTCAGGGCATTGCCCTTTGGTCTCACCACAACCCCCAAGATGTTCACCAAATGTATGGCAGTAGTAGCAGCTCACTCAAGACTGCAAGGTTTCCAGGTATTTATGTACTTGGACAAACTGGCTCATTACTACTCCAGGCATTGATTGATAGAAGCAAGAGATTACGTATTCAAGACCTGTGCATAACTAAAAATAACTGTAAATCACGAAAAATCTCAACTGACTCCAGCTGAAGAGTTTAGAGTTATGAGAGACAGTACCGAATACAACAGCAGCATCCCTTCCTTCAGTGAGACTTCAAAAAATCATAACTCTGGTTCAGAAAAAAATCCACAGCAAGAAGGTACCCACTTGGCTAATTTTACAGGATCTAGGCTCTATGGCAACGACAACTCTAGATGTTCTTCTATTCCAGTGTTGTTGCAGTATTCACTGGTGGGTTTAACCTTATTCCCATCAGCTTGTTTGGCCAGGTTTCCAAAGCTTTTTTAGTCCCTGTTGGTGTGTCGGACATCTGACGTGTGTAGGCTGGTACTTGGAAGTGACGTCTGGGCACACCAGTCCTCAGAACTTTTCCACCTGCCCAGCCATACACTAGGTTTTCCTGCTAGTCGCAGACGTCAAATCATTTTTGCATTAAGATAAGTACCCCGTTAGGGATTTTCTTCAGTCCTTTGTAATTGATAGTCTGTTAATCCGGTAAAAGCAAGTGCAACTGTGGTCGCCAAATTCCCCAAAAAGACACCCACAACCAGTATCTCTTTTGTTTGGGTAGGGATCACAGTTATAAAAACTGCGCCATTTGTAAGTCGTTCATCCCAGTCTTCAGGCCCTCGACCTGTATCTTGAAAACCAGCTTCTTAGCAGATCACTCTCTGAATGGAAGCTGATACTGATGCCCCATCCAAACCACCTTGGAAGAGGGCCAAGCCCACGAGGCAGTCCACTTCCACCGCTTCTCCCTCCGATGATTCCCGGCCTGTAGCCACCATTAGCTTGGCGGAGGAACCAGTGTCTGCCACACCAGATAAAGCAGGTACCTACACGGAGGCCGCAAAATCCATAGCGGATCACATGTCTGGGAAGGATATCCAGGTGCCTGATTCAGATGCCAGAGAGGAACCAGCTTTAGAGATGGGTGCTTCGGAGCAGGCCTCTGCCGATCCTGATATTTCCTCAAGGCGGCAGCCAGACACTGGTTAGGCCTACAAAGAAAAAAAATGACCAAGCATGTCGCTTCAACCCCTGAGGACTTGCCAGGCTGGCACGCCTTTAGTCAGTCTTTACAATGCCTTCCTGGCCCTTAGGCCTACGTCTGACATCCCTCATGCTGCTCCACATCTTCTGAACCCCAGGCCTATTCTGCCAAAGACCACTCTTTGCCATGCTGCTGAGGAAGAAATGTCGGACTCCTAAGAGGACTCCTTATCCTATTCTTCACAAATATCTTCCCCCTGTGGGGTATGGATCCCCAGAAGAAGCATCTGCTGAGCCTGCCCCCCTGTGGAAGACCTTACCTTTGGGGACACAGAGTTAATCTTATGAGGGAACATTTCAAATGGGACTGCTCAATCAGGTCTGAGCAACAGAAAAGATTCTACGGTTTGATCCAGATGGAATCTCCTAACCCGGACCCTATTCCTCCTGTCCACCCTGCCTTCCTGGATGCTTTTGCAGCAGCATGTTTAAACTCCCAAGAAGGGCAGACTGATTGTATAGAGTACCTGATGCAGACAAATTTCTTTTCAAATGCCCTCCAGCTGACCCAGCAACCATTTCCATTGCCACTGATAGGGCTACCAAACTTCTCCCCACTGCCACTCTCCTGCCTGCTGATAAAGACCGCAAGGCTATGGGGAGGTGGGGGAAGAAGATATACACTTCAGCTACTCTAGCCTTTAAGGCTATAAATTACCAGTCACACATGGCCAAGTACTCCTTGGCATTGCTGGATAAAGCTTCTAAGGATCATAATGAGATCCCTGACTGCTCTGCAAAGTCATCCCTGGCTTCCTTTCTTGGGCTCATTTCCCAAGTCAATAAGCATTCCTTAAGGTGCGCATATGATGCGGCAGAGGCCTCTGCCAGGTCAACTGCATCTGCTGCTGTATTGAGGAGATGCTCCTGGCTGCATCTTTAGCGTTTACCAGATGACTTTAAGGCCAAACTCTTGGATACTCCTTTGGATCACACTGCCCTTTTTGGCTCCAAGGTAGCTGATCTCTTTGTCACTTCAACAAAAAGAGAAAGAGCTCCAGGATCTAAAGCATCTCCTGGTCTCTCCAATCCCAAAATTTCAAAGAAACTACCTAGCCAAGACCCAGTTTATCAGGAAGACTTCTAGGTCCTCTGCCCCCTCCAGATCCAGAAGACCACACAGGAAGCAGACTTCTCAGCCTAGGACACCTCAAGCTTCTACCCAGAGACTTCCCTTTCCAGAAAGGACAGGCAGCATTTGACTATCTGCCTCCTTTTCTGCCTCCCCCTCCTACCACCATACCTGTATCCTCCCACCTCTCTCACTGCATAGGTCCTAGTGACATCCGGCAAATCGGTTTTATCTATCCTGAAGGAGGGTTACTTCATGTCCTGGATGTCCCTCTCCCCAAAACTTCCTATCCCGCTACCTTCATCCTCCCAGTGGGTCCCTCCTTCCTGAGGTCCTACACAACCTGCTGCTCCAAGGCACCATAGAACTCTTCCCCCCCCCCCCCCCCCCTCTGCTCGAGGGAGAGACTTCTACTCTAGAATTATTTTGGTGCCCAGAAAGGAAGGACCATGGAGACCCATCCTAAACCTTTCCCGCCTCAACCCATTCCTGAAGGTTCCTTCCTTCAGGATGATTACACTACCCATTCTCTTTCCCCTCATCCTGCCTCAGGCCTTCATGGCGACCCTGGATATCAGAGATGCCTACCTACATATCCCAATAAAACCATCCTCCAGAAAATTCCTCAGATTCAAAGCAGGCTCCTTGCATTTTTAGTTTTGTGCCTTGCCCTTTGGAATCTTCACAGCTGCAAGGGTATTTACAAAATGCCTAGCCCCAGTCATTGCTTACTGCAGAACAAGAGGTATGTAAATTTTTCCATACCTAGACAATCTGCTAATCCAAGCAGCAGACAGACAAACCCTCCTAGCCCACACAGAGGACCTTCTGCAGTCCTTAGGATTCCTCATAAACTTCCCCAAATCCAGTCTAAACCCTACCCAAGACATTGTCTTCCTGGGATGCTGAATCAGAACAGACCTCAGGATGGCCTTCCTACCTCAGGAAAAAGTGCTTTCTCTGACCCCCAACTCCTTCAATCTGCTCTCCTTAAACCTACACTGACGGTGAGGGAATCTCTCAAACTTCTCGGCCACATGCTATGGAAAGGATCATCATGGACCTCATAAATAAAGATATTGGGGGCCTACAGACACTGGATCCTACCCAGTTCGGCTTTAAGAGCAGATCCTACCTCTTAAACCTGGTCGATTTCTTTGAAACAGTCACCAAGGCCATTGACGAGGGGAAGGTGGTCCACACAGCCTACCTGGACCTCGCAAAAGCCTTCGATACCATACCCCACTCGGGCATTATAGATAAGCTCACCAGCTTAAATAACCCTTATGATACTAGATGGGTTGCAAACTGGCTCAAGGACAGAACCCACATGGTTAGAATTGCTGGAGCCATGTCAGACTCCAAACCAGTTACAAGTGGCATCCCACAAGGCTCAGTCCTGGGACCTCCCTTGTTCGGTATATATTTCTCGAAGGTACAGGCCAACATGGAAGGACTGTGGCTGACCAAGTTCGCAGATGACTGCAAACTGGACGCCATAATCGAGACTCCAGCCGACACAACATCCTCCAAAAGGGCCTCATAGAAACAGACAACTGGTGCCAGAGCCATGGCCTCAAGCTAAACACCAAAAAGTGTATAGTCATCCCCTTTGGCAAAAACAAAGTGCCCACAAATTACCACATAGGTGGTAATCCATTAAGCACAGAAGAAGTAATTGGGGACCTGGGGACCCAAGTTGATAGCAATCTTTTATTTGACAACCACGTGGCCAAAGTGGTTAGAAAAACATTTTATATAGCCCACCTAATCATGAAGAGATTCACATCTAGATCAGGGGAGGTCATCGTGCTTCTTTACTCATGCCTCATCAGGCCCATAATTGAGTACAATGCCCCTTTTGGGATGTACCTTACCAGACACCTGCGGCAACTGGAAAGACCCCAAAAGTACCTCACCAAGAGGATCAAAGGGCTCAAACAGATGCCATATGCTGCCCGGTTAAAGAAACTCCAGCTCTACTCAGTGGCATACCGCCTGCTCAGAGGCGATCTGTGCCTGATGTATAAAGCCATGTCCAACCCGGAATTAATGGACATGCTGCACCTCAGAAAATCCAAATCCCATCGAGCTCTGGCTCGAGAGACTTGAACCTCAGCACTGAAATAAATAGGACATGCTGGAGGGACAGATTCATAACCCAGAGGCTCCCTTCACTCTGGAATAAAATCCCAGTCCAGGTTAGGCAGAGTCCCTCATTGACTCTCTTCAAGAGGAATATTGATGAGTGGATGGGAGATTGTAGGTTTACCCCGGGTATCACTTCTGTGTCACTGTTAGACAGAGGCACAGTATACTAACCTCAAAAAAGGGCATAGCAAAATTAATTTAAAATGGGTGGCGAAAACCAAACACACTGGCTAGGCTTATAAATGCCCTAGGGCAGATAGCCTAGTATGAACCTATGAACATGGCTGCCACAGACATAAACAATGGCATATCAACATCAGAGAAATATCAGCCGTACTTCTGGCCCTGTAGGCCTTTCCTCAGACAGGGCATCCTGAAGATTTTCACAGACAGCACCACAGTGATTTGATACTTGAACAAGCAAGGAGGGACCAAGTCCTACCTCCTCTGTAGACTTGGCCCTTCAAGTGTAGGATCTAGCTGTCTCCCAGGGGATCACCCTACAGGCAGCCTACATCCCATCCCAACAAAATTGCCAGGCAGATCCCTTAAGCAGAACCTCCTCAGACAATCATGAATGGATGCTGTTAAGGGAGGTACTTCTACAGTTGATCCACAGGTGGGGTATTCCACAGATAACCTGTTTGCCTCCTCTACAAACAGGGAACTACTGAGCTACTGCTCTAGAACTTATGACCCAAAAGCTCTTCAAACAGATGCCTTCTTATTGTCCTGAAAGGGGAAATGCCTGTATGCCTCCCCCCCACTTCTCTCTGATAGAGAGTCCTACTGAAAATTCAGCAGGACTCACCAAAAATCTTGGTGCACCCTCTTGGCCACAACACTGATTGTTATGTAATTCAATCTCGCCTACATTCTTACTTGCGGGTTCGGAGCCGAATATAGTCTCCGACTCTGCCAACTTTTTATTTACTAGCTCGAAGTCTCCCATTGGCTGGGCCAAGCAGGTATCCCATGCTGCACTGCTCCATAACCCCAGATCTCGTTTGCCGCTCGTGTATCTAGGACGTGGTCTCGCTTGGCTTTGGCTAAGTACCTTCTTTTTTTTCAATTTCTCTTGAGAAATTTGCTAGTTCAACCACAAAAGCTATTTTAATAGCTATTCTTCTTGCTTGTTTGCAGTGTTTTTTGTTTGTGTAGTTGGTATCCCTAACTGTTCCGGTGGGCTAGGCCCGTTTTACTTAGAGGACCTAGTCCTCCTTTCTGTGTAGTGTTCCATTTCCTTTTTGTGGATAGTGTGTTGTGTGTTAGTAAAGAACCATTTTACTTGGTGGTTCTTTGGTTGCCTTTGTGTAGTCTGATCAGTAGTTTTCCCACCTTTGCTGTTTTTTCTGGCTAGATTGTTTTCAGTGTTCTGCTTGTGCAAGATGTCTAAGGATCAGAAGGAACATAAACCTTCTGGTTTTAAAAAATATTCCAAGTGTAGTTATAAAATTACCATTACGGATGGGCATTCCGTATGTGTTTACTGCCTAGGAGCAATTCATTTGCAAGAGTCTTGTAGCTTCTGTCACGCCTTCAGTCCGAGGCTGCTCCAGGAGAGGAAAAATAAACTAATATTGAAGGGACTCCTAAAACCTTTGTTTGAGGAGTCTTTAGACTTCTAGTTCTCAGTCCAAGTCTAAAGCTTCGAAGGCAAAGAAGAGATCTCCGGCTTAGTCAGTCTCCTCGGAGCCCCCGGAGAAAATCTCTAAACTTGAGACTACCTCCTCGGCTCCTCTGTCCTCGGGGCCGCAGGAGGTATCTGTAGTTTTGGAATTGGCATCGGCTCCTATTTTACTGGAACCCATTCGCAGCCGGCCGCCTAGTGTTAGGCATGGTTCTCCTGAGAGGAGATCCCAATCTCCCTCCCTGTGATCCAAATCCTCCAGGCTTTCTGATTTGGATGTCGAGAGGGTGGTACAGAGGCTCCTGCAGTCGCCGGTGTTGGCAAAATTATTCTCTGCTCCATCCCAGTCTACTCCGGAGCCCGTGTCAATGGTTCCTCCTCTGAGCACTTCCTTGTCTTCGGAGCCAGAGTGCTCCGCTCTGAGTGATGTTCCTGCACCGGCTCCGATACCCCTCAAGGGTTTATCTGTGCTGACGTTGGCTCCGACCCTGTCGGCTCCGTCCACAGGTTTCGGCACTCAGGTTTCCTCAATCAGGCCCAAGGGGGATACTTCGGGACACCTGTCGATTCCGAGCCTCCCTCTCGGCGCATCTGCTCGGGGGACCCCGACCCCGGTCATGGCCTCGGAGGCCAGTCTGTCCTCGGATTCGGGGGGGACCCGCCTTCGAGGCCATGAGGAGTGCACTGGCCAGATCGTCAGTTACATCACCCGGATCGGTCATTCCGTCCCCTTCCACTACGGCTAGAGCCTGTGACATCCCCCTGTCCGTAGATGGCAGAGCCCAAAGGTCTGGGGATACCCCCATGAGCGGTCCCGAACTTTCTGAGAGCCCCTCAGAGTCTGTGCCTGAGGAGCCCCTAGAAAGAAGTCATGCAAGAGGAAGCACATAGACTCCCAGGATGACTCTCACTTCCGATACCGACCTCAAGGAGTCGGTGGGGTCCCCCAAGGCGTCCTCTGATGACGTCTCTTTCTCAGACATCCTGGAGATATTGAGACAGAGATGCGACTGGCCGTTCAAAACCCCCTCTGAGGAGGCGTCGGTATTTCTCAAGGCCTTTGGTGCTCAACCCTCCGCCTTCGAGTTCTTGGATTTAATTTGTCGAGGGTGTGGGAGAATCCTGATTCGGTGGAACCTGTACCCAGAAGGCCCAATAAGTTTCTTTCTGCCCCCCCCCCCCCGGGAAAGCGTTTCTGTCCAAAGGGGTTTCTGTAGATGCCATGGTGGTGGCGGTGGCCACACAGCAGGAAGTAGCAGAGTGTTCTTCCTCCATCCATCCTCCTAACAAGGAGTCTAGGAGCATGGACCGGTTCCGGGAAGCGTACCCTCTCAGCAACCTTCACCCTACAGTCACTGAATTACCTCTGTCATTTTACTCTGCTCCAGAGAGATCTCCTCGAGGAGTTAGGAGATACTCTAGCGGGTAATGTACCTGAGGCGTTGGCGCACATGGTTAACGCCCAGGTGTCTACCCTCAATTCTGTTGTCAACTCGTCCATGAGGCTCATATCGTATGCAGCCAGTTCGGGAGTAGCCCTCAGGAGGCAAGCCTGGATGCGCCTGTGTCATTTCTCAGAGGCCTTCAAGTCTTCCTTCACTGACTCTCCCTTTGATGGGTCCTCGCTCTTTGGGACCAAATTGAAAGACACCCTCAGCAGATGCGAGCAAGAGGGAAGGACTCTGTCGGCCGTAGGGGTCCATTTTTCCCTCCCCTCGAGGCCTTACCCCAAGGCTCAGAGGGCAGGGAAGATGTGGTTCAAGAAATCGCAGAAGTCTTTCTCGGCCGCTACATTCTGAAGTCCAAGTTCCGAATGGTCACCCTTCATTCCATTTTTCCATTGCTGGAAAAAGTATGGATGTGCTCCATCGACCGCAAGGATGCTTACTATCATATCAAAATGGACAGAGCATCCAGGAGTCACCTACGCTTCCGGCTGGGTGCCAGTCATTTTCAGTTTCATGCCCTGCCCTTTGGTCTCACCACAGCCCCCAGGGTGTTCACGAAGTGTTTGGCGGTGGTGACAGCTCACCTGAGACGTCAAGGATTCCCAGTGTTTCCGTACCTGGACGACTGGCTCCTCACTGCCCCCACCAGGCATCTACTCATCCGAGCCAGGGACGCTACCAGTACCCTCCGTCAATGACTAGGAATAACATTGAACTGGGAAAAATCTGCCTTGCTGCCCTCACAGCGTGTCACGTTTATAGGCACAGAGCTAGACACCGTTCAAATGTGGGCCTTCTTGCCGCACGACAGGATCAGAGCATTACAGAATCAGGTTCACGCTTTATTAACCCTCAGGAAAGTACAGGCGAGATGGGTTCTTCAGCTGCTGGGCACCATGGCAGCTACCATTATGTTAGTGCCTCTAGCGAGATTACACATGAGCCTTCTTCAATGGCTTCTCTTTGCCCAATGGTCTCTCCAAAAACTCCCCCTTTCCCACCAGATCCTACTCGCGGACTGATGCAAACAGGATCTCGGTTGGTGGCTGTGCTCCACCAATCTGGACGAGGGGACACAGTTTGTTCCTTTGTCACCTGTCGCCACGGTGACCACGGATGCCTCCCAGATGGGGTGGGGGGGCATTATCTTGGCAGGACGGTCCAAGGCACGTGGCAAGATCACGAGGTACATCTGCACATCAATATCCTAGAGATGAGAGCGGTGTTACTGGCGTTGCAGGCACTTCAGAGCTATCTTCCTCTCGGGACGATTGCAATACACTTGGACAACATGTCCGTTGTGTGGTATCTGAACAAACGAGGAACCAGATCTTACCCCCTGTGCAGAGAGGCCACGCGAGTGTGGCAGTGTCTTCCAACAGTTTCTAGTGGCAACGCACATTCCAGGGAAGGCCAATGTAATAGCAGACAGGCTGAGCAGAGCTATTCTGATGCCTTACGAGTGGTCCCTGAACCGTCTGGTTGCGGAACATATTTTCAGCAGGTGGGGTCAGCCTTGCTGCAATCTTTTTGCCAATCCCCTCAATGCCAAATGCAGCAACTACTTCACCCTGATCCCCCCACAGGGGGAGTCACCCAGGGACGCTTTAGTCCACAATTGGCCCCCCGGTCTGCTCTGCTTTCCCTCTGTTCCCAAGAGTGATTCAGAAAGCCATATCCTTGGGAAGCAAGATGATTCTAATTGCCCCACACTAGCCTCGCCAGGTCTGGTTCTCCTTTCTCCATCCATTCGTTGTGGACAGTCCTTGGATTCTGGACCCAGTACCAGACCTACTGACACATGTCAGGGCAGTTCCATCCATCCCTGTGGACCCTCAGGTTGACAGCCTGGCTACTCCACTTCCGTTGTTAGTCAGACTTCATCGTTTTTCACCTGAGGTGGTGCACATTTTATCCTCTTCTCATAAGTCTTCGACTAGGAAGATTTATTCCAGCAAATGGAAGATATTCTCTATCTGGACTCATGCCCAAGGAATTGACCCTTAGACAGCCCCAATTGCTGCTGTTTTGGATTTCTTGTCCATGCTCTTTCAGCAGGGCTCTGCGCCCGCTACCATTCAAGTCCAGCTGGTGACTATTTCCAACTTTCATACCTCCTATGAGCCTTCCCTTATGGCCCATAAACTCTGTAAGGCCTTTCTACAGGGCACCTTATTAATCCGGCCTCCTGTGTCAGAACCTATCATGCCCTGGGATCTAAACTTTGTTTTGCAAGCCCTTACTTCACCACCTTTCGTTTTTTCTTCCCGAAGTAACATCTATTGTTAATCTCAGTCTATTGAGCTGCCAGTGTTCTTTCCTCAATTCTCGAACAAGGCAGAGTTTAAATTTCATCAACTGGATGTGCACAGACAATTACGATTCTATCTACACAGGACACAACATCTACGAAAATCTGACCAATTGTTTGTTTCCTTTTCAGAAAATAGAGCGGGTTCCCCTATTTCCAAGGTTACCATTTCCAGATGGATTTCGAATTGTATTTCCTTTATTTATTCTTCAGCGGGAAAAAAATCTACAGTTTCCCATCAAGGCTCACTCTACTAGGGCTGTTTCTGCGTCTATGGCATATACCATGCCAGACTATCTTTGGATGATATTTGTGCTGCAGCCACGTGGGCTTCCCCGCACACCTTTATTACTCATTACAAGCTGGACGTCGCTTCTAGGGGCCCGGGCTTTGAGCCTCCCAGGATAGAGGTGCTGGGGACGCTGTCCCGCGAGTAAGAATGTAGGCGAGATTGGACTACATAACATCAAGAAGTTATGTACTCACCATAATGTTCGATGTATGTAGTCCATCTCGCCTAACATTCTTACGTACCCTCCCACCTGCCCCCTTCCTGGAGGATCTGGAGGTTGATGCTAGAATACCCTTCAATGGTAGTTTGTTTTTCTTGTTCCGCTTAATAGTGTTCCACCTTATTGGATTGTTATGCATGAGGTGTGATTGTTGGATTCGCAGCAAACTAGATCTGGGGTTATGGAGCAGTGCAGCATGGGATACCTGCTTGGCCCAGCCAATTGGAGACTTCGAGCTAGTAAATAAAAGTTGGCCAAGTCGGAGCCGATATTCGGCTCCGAACCCGCGAGTAAGAATGTGAGGCGAGATGGACTACATACATCGAACGTTATGGTGAGTACATAACTTCTTGTTCCCTCCTACTTCATCTATCCAAAGGCAATCACCACAAGTTACCCCCCCCCCCCCCAGTGGATCCAGTCACACAGCACCAGGGAACACAGATTCACCCTCTGTGGAGATCCCTACACCTCTCTCCGTGGCTGATAGGATTCTGATTCCCTTCAGGCACCTATATAATAGGGACAGTCCTGCAGGAGGCCAGGAAACCTAACACAAGGAAATACTCTCTCTAAATGGAGAAGGTTTTCTGTCTGGTGTCAGAAAAGACATAGAGCTGCTGGATAGTGACCTGCCTCTAATTCTTGCTTACCTCTGTGAACGGCTAAAGACAGGATGGTCTTACTCCTCAAAGGCACTCCTGTCGGCCATTTCTGCCTGCCTATGGAGCCCCCACTTCCAGACTGCCAGCCAAACTATTCCTAAAAGGTGTCCTACAACTAAGACCCCCAAGTAAACCAACCCCTCCTCCCTGGGATCTTAATTATGTGCTGGAAAAACTCACCCTGCCACCCTTTGAACCAGTTGGTAAGGCAGACTTGAAATTTTCCACTTGGAAAACAGTACTGCTAGTAGCTTTAACATCAGCCAGGAGGGTCTTAGAGCTCCAAGCCCTCATGTCTACCCCACCCTTCCTAGTTTTCCATATGGACAGGGTCACCCTCAGGATTAATCCTTCCTTCAGCCTCAAGGTGGTTAATGACCTCTCACCTGCCCACCTTATTTCCTAACCCTCAGAGAGAGAGTGAGTCTTTCACTCCTTGGATGTACACAGGCAACTCCGTTTCTGCTTGCATAAGACCAAACTTGTATGCAAATCAGACCAGCTGTGTGTTCCTTCCACCTCAGGGCTCTAGGGAAAGCTGTAGGGAAGCAAACCATTTTGTCTTGGATTGCTAAGGCAATCTCATTTTGTTACTCTCACCATGGAAAGACACTATACACTAATGGGCAACATCAGAGCCCATTCCACAAGGGCCATAGCTTCCTCTGGAGCCTTCTTTAAAGGTCTAAGACACTAACTCTGTTCTGGAAGCAGCTACTTGGTCATCTGTGCACACCTTCACCAGACACTACAAGCTGGACTACATCTCCAGGACTAGAGCAGGATTTGCCAGGACTGTCTTGCATGGGTTTCTGGAATCTTTATCCAGACCACCACCTAGCCAGCAATGAGCTTTTGTACTCGCCCACTAGTGAATACTGCAACATTAGAATAGAAGGACATAGGAACGTTGTGTAAATTCCTGCCAAAACCATAAATGTCCTTCTCTTCCATGTTGCTATATTCCTTCCCTCCCTCCATCCCCCTCTTCTCCTTGTACTTGCTCTCCTCAGCTCCTACTCAGGCTGTACTATCAGGGCTGGCTCTGTCTGGGGCTTCTTGGTTCTGAGGAGTGCGTGCAGACGTCACATTTATGGACCACGTACCAGCCTACACATCAGACGTCCAACACACCAACAGGGATTGAAAAAGCTTTGGAAACCTGGCCAAATAAGCTGATGGGAAGAAGGGTAAACCCACTAGTGAATACTGCAACATGGAAGAGAAAGACATCTATGATTATGGTAAGATTTTACACAACTTTCCTTTCCCCTAGCAAGGTATCACATGAGAATTCTACAGTGGCTGTTGACTTCTCAATGGTGTAAGCTGTACCAACTGATGTTGGACCAGATTCTGACTCTATCATTGCAGGAAAGTCCTAGCTTGGTGGATTCACTCCATAGAAATTCTTATGGGCTGTCCCTTTGTCCTTCCAGAATCCAGGACCATAGAGACCACGGATGCCTCTCAGATTGGGTGGGGGGGGGGGCATTTTCTGGGCAAGACTGTCCAAGGCACTTGGTCTCCCACCCACCCACCCCCACCACCCCCAGAGGCCAACTTGCATATCAATGCTCTGGAACTAAAGGGTGGTGCTTATAGCTTTGCAAGCTTTTAAAACAGCTGTTTCTGTGGGAACAATTGCAATTCAGACACAGTATGTCAGTAGTTTGGTACATCACCAAACAGGGAGAAACCAAACCTTACCCGCTTTGCCAAGAAGCACTCAGTGTGGCAGTGGGTGATTTCTTCCAACTGCTTTCTGATAGCAAAGCACATTACAGGGAGTTCCTGTGTGGTAGCAGACAAATTGAGCAGATGTATTCTTCAGCCTCATGAGTGGTGTCTCAATCCAAGAGTGATTAAAAGGATTTTCCATCAATGGGGCCAGCCTTGCTGCGACCTGTTTGCCTCTCCCCTATACAAGTGCAGCAACTACTTTGCTCTGATTCTCCCCTCTGTGGAAGATGCTAAGAGATGCTGTGCTCCACACTTGGCCCTCCGGACTCCTGTATGCATTTCCCCAGATAGTGCTAATTTCAAAATGCGTACAGAAAGCAGTTGAATTGAAGTGCAAAGTAAACCTCATTGCTCCTTTTTGACCTGTAAAGATATGGTTCCCCCTTTCTTTGGCTTTATCTGATTCATTGACTTTGGACACTGGACCTGGCTCCTAGGCAAACTGATTCATCCAGGCAAACTGAACTTCAGGTTGACAGCATGGTTCCTCCAGTTCCATTAGTTGCCAGGTGACTTAACCTTTCCTCCCTGGTACACTACATTTTCCTAGCTTCTGATAAGCCTTCCACCCGTAAACTATATACTAGTAAATGGAAGAGATTCATCATTTGGGCTTGTGACAGGGATACTGACCCCCTTTTTCTGCTTCTGTTGATAACTTTTTATTTTTCTTGGCATCTTTTCAATGCAGGAAATTCCCCATCTACCATCAGAATGCAACTAGCAGCATTTTTAAATTTCTATGATGGTCTGGAAGAGTGTTCCTTGGCTTCTCGTAGACTTTGTAAACCATTTTTAAAAGGGACACTTTTGCTAAAACCTTCTTTTAAGGACACTGCTCCACCTTGTGACCTAAACCTAGTGTTGCAAACCATCCCTTGTACAGTCTCCCCTTTGAACTATCTGCACACTGTGATCTAAAGTTTTTGTCATGGAAAACATTATTTTTGGTGGCAGTAGCCAAAGCAAGAAAATTTTCAGAAATTCAGGCCTTATCATATAGACCCCCATCGGAAAAAAAACACGGACAAATCCCACCTTTCTACCTAAAGTAGTGTTAGTCTACTATCAAGACTATTAATTTGCTGGTATTTCCCACATTTCTGAACAGAGGTGAATACTGTTTGCAGTTGCTAGATCTTCACAGACAATTATGCCTTTATCTTCACAGGACGAAAGACATGAGGAAATCTGACCAACTGTGTGTCACCTTTTTAGACCAGTCAGCAAGATGACCTTATCCAGATGACTCAAGGATTGTATTTCCTTTGTCTATGACCAGAAGAAAATTACCTTGCCTAGGCCGTACAAGATCTGTAGTGGCTTCAGCAGTTTTCCAGTTTAGAGCTTCAATGGATGATGTATGTGCAGCAGCTACTTTTACTCATTGCAAATTGGACTTGGTCTCTAGGGGAAGGATCCTTTTGTTCAGTGGTGCTCAGGCATGTCCTTCCGTAAGTCTTCCCAAGGTCTAAGGTAGCTGGGGACTCTGCCCCATATGTCAAGGATAAAATGAAAATTGACATCAGATAGAACGTTATGGTAAGTACATAACTTCTTTTATCTGTGTTGTCTATTTTCATTTATCCTGGACTCCCCTCCCTCTATCCCCTGGCCTTTGAGGACTCTTTGGTGGAACAGTTAATGTACATTTACTTTATTGTGATCCTTAAGATATAGCAGATATAGCTTCCTTATTTATGACTTTTGTATCTAATTTGCAAACTTGATCTGAGGTAATTGGGAGAGAAGGATTGTGGGTAGAGGTGAAGCACGAGAGTTTTGGCCAGTGCAGTCTGTAGTACGGCCAAGTCGGTTTTGATATCTGAACCGCACCCATATATCAAGGTTAAATAAAAATGGACAACACGGATGGAACATTATGGTAAGTACATAACGTTTTTCCTATTGCTCTAACATCTGCAAGAAGACTGTTTTGAGTTGCAGAATCCCATGCAGAGTGAACCCTATTTGGCCTCCTCACAGAGAGAGAGAGGGTCTCATTAGGAACAAATCCTTCATTCTTGCCCAGAGTTGTTTAACTTTGAATTAAACCATCAGTCTCCCAGTGCTCTGTGCAGATCCTCAAAACCAGGGAGAGAGGATTCTTCTTATTGGCAAAAATAATTCCTTTACAAAAGCTGATCAGCTGTTTTTCTTGGGGCAAAGAAAGGGCAATCCCTATTGAAAACGCTGTTTTTAGATGTTTGTCCTCTGCTATTGCCTTTTCCTATGCCCACAGTAGTAAACTAGTACCAGGCAATATAAAGGTTCACTCTGCTAGAGCCATGTCTTCAATGGCATATTGGAAAGGCTGGACACACAGTTTTCCTGACACAGCTACATGGTCCTCTGTGCATATCCTTACAAGGCATTACAAGTTTGATGCCTTTTCTAGATTCAGGACAGGCTTTGCCAGGACCATTTTCCAGGAGCTTTTGGCTCCATAACCTTCCTCCCTGGTTAGAAAGGATTTGGTAATGAACAAGCAATAGTCTAAAGGCTTCTGCAGCAGTGATGATTAACTTATTACAGTTGTGCAAGTTGCACTTGTCCATAATGGTATGTGTTTATATTCCTCACTGCTGAAGTTGCCACACCCAGATAGCTGAGGACGAGTATGGCCCCTTAAATTTGGGGAAAGAAAGTTTTAAAGGTTCTTCACTTGAACTGCTGATTTTTTCCTCCTTGTGGCTGCCCAAGCAGTAGTGAGAAGTGAAGGTGCGGAAGTGACCAGAGCTTTTGGAAGCGGATGGTTCTGTGGCAAGATGCAACATCTGTAGTCTAAAGGTTACTGCAGTAAGAAATTTGAAGTTCTGCTGTTATGAGTAAGTGCAGCTTACACAACTGTACTGTCTTCCTTCTCAGAGGCCCTGTAACAGTGAATGTGCCACAAAAGGCATTCTCTAACAATGCCGCTGAAGGACACTCGTAACTATAAGGATTGGTCATTCCCACTGCTTCAGAGTCCCTTTTTGCACAAGGTGGTGCAGAGCAGGCAGCATGGGGTCATTGTAATATTAACATCATGCAGTTCTGAACTGGTTGCTGGGGGGCAGCACCTTTCCCAACTTGTTAGGGAATAAAGCTGCCTGCTTGTTCGGAAACAACAAAACAAGATCATTTTACCTCCATTCTTCTGGTCAAGTGTCTGAGCAAAGGTGCATAACACTGAGATGTTAAGACTCTTGGAGCTGGTAGAAGTTATGTATTGAGCTTTAAATCAGTGAGTCAAAGTAAGAACAACACAGTCTTAGATGACTGCCGCTGAGTACCACAGCAGTGTACGCTTTCCATTTGTAGTAAAACACCCTGTAGCCATTTGTCACCTGCCAAGGGATCACATGCAGGATTACAGCTGCTGTAAAGCACTATGCCCAAGTGTGGGAATCCAGTTTTGGATGACTGAAGAAAATTGAGGGAGAAGCAACAGCACTACAGAAAGTGCATCTAAGAAATGTTACCTTCCTGCAGACTCGTCCTACTTTTGGAATGTGGTTGGTCTTCTGTACGTTTTCCCTTCACTCAAAACCATGCAAGGGTTTGGCACAGTCACCTGAGAGGATTGCTTAGCAGAAGAGTGAGCAGCATATCGCTTTCTTGCCTGCAATGTAACAGGAGTCTTAATTAGATGTGAGACATCAAAATATTGATGCTACATGTTTAAAACCTCAGATGTGAAGTTGTTAAATCTCGCCGTTTATTCTCACTGATGGGTTCGGAGCCGATCCTCGGCTCCAACATGGCTGATAGCAAAGTTCAAGATTTGCCAGAAGCTCGAGACCAAGCCTCTTATCCCACAATGCACTGCTGGAATTACCTCAGATCCATTTTGCCGTGGCAAGAGAGATCTCTGTGATCCAGCTAGCTCGGACTATTTGTGATGAAAAAAAACAGCAAGTTTTGATAAAAAAAACTTTATTTTTTGTTAGAGTTTTTCATAAGATAGTTCTGTGTTAGTGTTTGAAAAATTGATAGTAGAATCTATAGTTTTGAATAGTTAGTGCCCTGTTGGCTTAGTTGTTTTGTGTGGGCCTTTAGCCCTATTTAGAGAAGACACATAAACTCACAAAAACATACTCGGAGGCTCTAAATAAAAATCTGCCAAAGCAATAGAGACCTCCAAAGCAGACATCCAAGCAATCGCTACCCCACAACAACTTTCACATATCACATACTTCACAAAGTCAGTGTGCCACGCATTCGCAGCTCCTAAGGCTAAATAAAACACCTAATACACTAGTAATTGGAGACTCTATTGTCAGGCACACTGATGGCCCACTCACCAGACTGAACAAGCAGAAGGTCACTGAGCTGCCTATCTGGTGCCAGAATCCACACACAGCGCAAGCACTCTGGTCACTCCACAGCAGGTACAAATGTGACTGTCATTGCCCATGTTGGTGTGAATGACCTGAGACGTACCTTCCTGGACTACATGAAAAGAGACATAGAGGAGCTCTCTGATCATGTAGCCCAGGCCGGTACGACCCTGACCCTGAGTAGCATCTTTCTCACCAAGAATGATGCCACAGTATAAAGACAAAATGATCAATTTTAACAATTGGCTAAGTTATTGGTGTCATTCAAAGGGGATCCAGTGTCTGTCGGCCTGGGATGACATGCTCGACAAGCCACGTTGCTTCGCCAAGGACAGCTTGCACCTGACACCCTTAGGCTTTCGAATACTGGCTAAGGCTCTTGCCACCCCCTTAGTGCCTTTTTAGGCAAGGCTCAAAGGACAAACCCATCTCCATACCACAATAAACAGAACATGCTGGAGGGATAGATTCCTGTCCCAGAGACTTCCCATACTCTGGAACAGACTACCTATCTATGTCAAACAGAGCTCCTCATTAGCACTCTTCAAGAAAAATCTTGATGATTGGATGGGAAATGGGAAATTCACCCCGGGGATCACTTCTGTGGCTCTGCTCGACAGGGGCACAGGAAAATAATTTTCTTGGGTGGCAAAAGCCAGGGTACATTTTTTGGCTAGGCTTGTATGGGCCTTAGAAGCTTAGTACCTACCTATGACCCTATAATACCAGAAACAAAAAACTAAGGGTAATGCTACTCAGCGCCAGAAGTCTAAACCTCAAGATGCACATACTCAAACTCCTCAGTATGGAGAAAATCGATATCTGTGCAGTAACAGAAACCTCAAGGCCCCAGAGAGCACCCCAGCACTACCGGGATTCAACTCATACCATACTTTTCGGCCCCAGAACTCAGACTGAAATACTAAAGGCGGGGGAGTATCCATTTTTATTAATGATACACACCGCCAGGTTAGTGGCACTGCACGAGGCAGCAGAAACCATCCATGTGCAACTAACAGTAGGTAAAACTGCTTTTCAGTATGTAGCCTGCTACAGATCACCCATCCTGTCTCAGGACCCCCACTCGGCATTCCTGAGAATATTGGTGAATGTGAAGGTCTCACCAAACACCATGATATTGGGGGATTTTAACTACCCAAACATTGATTGGGAAAACTACTCCAGTCCCAACTTTTTCACCCAACGGTTCCTGGAGTTTATAAACTTAAACGCCATGGAACAACTGGTCACCACTTCCACAAGAGAGGACAGCATATTGGACTTGGTCATCACCAACATGGGGGCTCAATGTTCCACACCAGAGGTAAACCCCTCGTTGGTAAGATCAGACCATAAACTAATCACAGTGGACATCCACATCCCGACCCCTCCCCCAGCTAAGGAAACCACTGTGAAAAATTTCTCTAAAGCAAACTTCACACTTCTCAAGACAGAGGTGGAATGTTTCAAAGCCTCCGGGCAAATGGAAAATGCTACCCAAACCGCAGAATCCTTTACAAATGCACTCTATGAGCACCTACAGGAACGCATGGATCGTGCCATCCCAAGTAAAACTAAGACTCTCTCCTCCAAAAACAGGAGACCAGTCTGGTGGACCCTAGCCATAAATAAGCTATACAACAGAAGGAGGAAACTATTACATAAGGCAAAATCCCAAAAAGGGAGGGCATCCCTGATCAGTACTAGCAAGAAACATTGATCCCTCATAAAATCATCAAAGGCTAGCTTTGAAAGAAAAATTGCTAAAGACTCTAAAGATAATCACAAGGCGTTCTTTAGCTACGTCAGGAATCTGGTTGGCAACTCTCAGATCTACTCCGAGCTGGTGCAAAATGGCACAAAATACACTGAACCCACTGACAATGCCAACATCGTGGCGGACAGGTTCAGTGCAAACTTTACCCTGCCTTCCCCCCAAAAGAACCAGTGTCTGTCCCAGAAGAATGCAGTCCCCCCAGACATCACAGAGACACAGGTGAAAGCAGCCCTCTCCAAGGTAAAAAAACACAGCAACAATGGGACCGGATGGTATCCCGGGCTGCTTCTTACACGAGCTCCAAAATGAACTAAACCCTCACATAAGTTCAGTGTTCCAACTCAGCCTTACTACAGGTTATGTACCCAAAGAATGGCGTACAGCAACAGTGATCCCGCTCCACAAAGGTGGCGCCTCAACGGATCCCGGGAACTATCACCCTATAAGCCTGACTAGCCTGGTCTGCAAGGCTATGGAGCGCATCATCATGGATCTCATAAAGACATTGGGAACCTCCAAACACTGGAACCTACCCAATTTGCCTTTGTTAAAGGCAGATCTTGCCTCTTAAACCTAGTTGACTTCTTCGAAATAGTAACCAAAGCCACAGATGAGGGAAAGGTAGTCCACACAGCCTACCTCGGCCTTGCAAAGGCCTTTGACACAATACCCTGCTCTGGCATCATAAATAAGCTTACCAGCTTAAATATTAACCCATATGTCACAAGATGGGTTGCAAACTGCCTCAGGGATAGAACTCACATGGTCAGAGTCGCGGGTGCCATGTCCGACTCTAAACCGGTTACAAGTGGCATCCCACAGGGCACAGACCTGGGACCCCTCTTGTTCGGTATATACTTCTCTGAGGTATGGGCAAACACGGGAGGACTATGGCTTACCAAGTTTGCAGATGATTGCAAACTGGGAGCCATAATCGACTCACCAGCTGACACAAGCATCCTCCAGAAGGGCCTTATGGAGATGGATACCTGGTGTCAGAACCCTTTCCCTTTGGGAAAAACAAGTGTCCACAAACTACCACATAGGAGGTAATCCACTAAGTATGGAAGAAGTAATTAGGGATCTGGGGACCCAAGTAGACAGTAACCTCTCCATTGACAATCACATTGCCAAAGTGGTTAGAAAAACCTTCTATATAGCTCACCTAATCACAAAAGGGTTCACATCTAGATCAAAAGAGGTCATTGTGCCCTTCTACTCATCGCTCATCAGGCCCATAATTGAGTACAATGCCTCATTTGGGATGTACTGTACCTGACACCTGCAACAGCTGGAGAGACCTCAAAAATATCTCACCAAGAGGATCATGGGCCTCAAACATATGCCCTATGCAGCTCGACTAAAGAAACTCCAGCTCTACTCAGTTGCTTACCGCCTACTCAGAGACTATCTCTGCCTGACGTACAAGGCCATGTCTAACCCGGAATTGTTGGACATGCTCCACCTCAAGAAAACCAAATTCATCAGAGCTACAAGCTCCGGGGATTTAAACCTTAACACAACAATAAATAGGACATGCTGGAGGGATAGATTCATATCCCAAAGGCTTCCCTCGCTCTGGAATAGAATCCCAGTCCATGTTGGGCAAAGCCCCTCGCTGACCCTCTTCAAAAGAAATCTTGATGAGTGGATGGGAAATCGTAAATTTACTCCCGGGATCACTTCTATGGCCCTGCTGGACAGAGGCTCAGGAATCTAGTATAAAAGGGAGGCGAAAGCCAACACATTCTGGCTAGGCTTATAAATGCCCTAGGGCAGATAGCCTAGTACCTACCTATGAACTTATAATCTTTTTCTAATAGTTGGCTTTTCTCTGGCCTCTTTAGCCCTGTATTTGTAAACTATAGATGTTAAGTTGTCAATCTCACCTTCATTCTTGCTGGATGGTTCGGAGCCGACTCGGCACTTGCTAAGCTCGAGAGTCACTTTTACCAGCTTGAGGCAGCCCCATATCTCATGATGCAAGGCGGTAATTACCCAGATCTCGTTTGCCGCTACGCAAATGAGGTCATCCTTTTTACCAGCTACTGGTAAGTGATAATTTTCTTGCTATTTGTCAGGTTTTAGGTGTCTCAAAACCCTAAATTTTAGTCCTTTAGTCTTCATATCCTTCAGTGTACTTTGTTCACTTAGCTCCATACCCATTTTCCCTTAGTTCTCTTAGTTTCAGTTTTTCGGGCCTTAGGCCTTTCCCACCCTCACAGTTCCTGTCAGGATTTCCCTCAGGTGTGTGTGTGTTGTCACTGTAATATAATAACTAATTTTGTTAGTTATTAATAAAATTTTTAGTTGTTACTGTCTTTGTTTGGACTGATTGGTGTGTGAGTGTTTTAGGACCGAGACATGTCCAGAGATACTAGGGTCTCAAGTTTCAAGAAGTGTGACTCGTGCTGTCAGAAGATGTCTGACAGACGGTCACACTTCTTGTATTTATTGCCTGGGACCCCTACACCTGCAGGACTCCTGTGCTATATGTCATTCTTTCAGCCAGAGAGTCCTGCAGGAACGTAGAAATAAGTTGATCCTCAGGGGTCTTCTTAAACCAGAGAGCTCCCTGGCTAAGGTCGGCTCCGGGAAGCCCTCTAAGCCTCCCAAGACCCAAGCTTCGGTGTCCAAGTCTGTGGTCTTGGTTCCGACTCCACCGGAGTCGACATCGGCTCCGTCCGGAGCCGATTCTTCCTTGTTGGAAGCTTCTGTGCCGGCGCCGATCGGCACCGATACCTTGGCTTCAGCACCTGTGTCTGCTCCGTCTGGAGCAGACACCCTAGCGTCGAAGCATGTCTCGGCTCCGGCTGGAGCAGAGATATCTTTGTCTCCTCTTGGAGCCGAACGTTCTTCAGCTCCGATGGCTCCGTCCAAGAAGCGGTCTAGATCTCCTTCTTTGGAATCTATACACTCGGCTCCAGCCTCTCCCTTGCTTTCAGAGTGGAGCCATCGGAGCCGATCATCGAGGTCTTCCAGGCTCTCAGACCATGACTTAGAGAGAGTGGTAAGTAGGCTATTAAAGTCACAGGCACTAGCCCAGATGCTCCATAGCCCGTCTCATCAGACGTCAGCTATTCTACACCCCTCTGAAATTCCTCCTTCGACTCTCCTACAGAGTTCGGAGCTGGAGATTATTGGTACCGTGACTGCTGCTGCTTCGGAGCCGATACTACACCTTTCGGCTCCGTCTTCCTCGACTCCTATCTCCTCCTTGAGACCTTCCTTGGAGGGATCCGGGCGTCGGGCTTCCCTGGTTGGTTCCGAGGGGGTGAGTGGCATTGGACCCTTGTTCGACCCCGTTCTCCCTCTCGGGGCTTTGGCCTTGGTGAGCTCGGCCCCGACATCTGCTTCGGAGCCTTCCCTTTCGGTGGGACCAGGGATCCCTGTTTCTTCTGAGCGGGATCTCTCGGCCCTCTCTGGAAGGGGAGCCTTCGAGGTGATGAGGAGTGTGCTAGCCCCAGAGCTTAGCCAGCAGTCTGTTCCTTTAGCTCCTCCCTCTACGGTGCCTGTAGATGCCTCTTCCGCTCTCTTGCTCCCGGACCCAGAGATCCATCGCCCCAGGTTTCCCCATTGGGAAGGACTTCCTCTTCCGAGGTTTCTCCTGATCCTTCAGGTGAACCCCCGCATAAGAGGACCTGCAAGAGGAAGCATTTAGACTCCCCTGAGTCTACAACATCAGATACCGATTTAGATGAGTCGAAGGGGTCCTCAAGATCTCCCTCTGAGGATGTCTCCTTTTCAGACATCCTTGAACTCCTGAAACAGAGGGGGAACTGGCCCTCCATTAATCCCTCCGAGGATGAATCTGTATACCTGGAGGCTTTTGGATCTCGACCCTCCACCTCCTGGGTGTCTCCGCCTTTCGACCCCCTTATGGAAGTCATAGCTTGAAAGGCGTGGGCGTCTCCTGATTCGGTGGAACCAGTCCCCAGGAGACCTTCAAAGTTTATCATGGCCCCCGCTGAAAAGCAGATGTTATGTGATCCTATCTCGCCTACATTCTGACTGATGGGTTCGGAGCCGATCCTCTGCTCCGACTCGGCACGCTTATGCCAAAGAACGAAGTCTCTTATTGGCTGAGCTTACTATATCCCAGGATGCACCACTACCAGTCCCCCAGATCTCGTTTGCCGCTAACAAGCAAAGACGTGGTCTCGAGCTTGGCTGAGCTAAGTAGTGTTTTTTTTCACTTACTTTCCTGTCAGGGATTTCCTAAAATTTCAACAAAAAGCTGTTTTAACAGCTATCTTGTGTTTTTGTGTATGAGTGAACTTTTTTTGTAAATGTTTTGTGTGGTGATTGCGTATTTTCTGACTAGAGGTCCCCTTTGAGTTGAAGGGCCTTCCCCTGTCAGTCAGTTGTCATTCAAGTCCCGTTTTATTTTAGGGTTCTTGGATCCTTTTAGTTATTTTTCTATTGTGACAGTCTTTGGTTTTTAAAAAAAAAAAAAAAAAAAAAAAAAGAATTTTTTTCTGTGATAGTTAGTGTGTTTTGTTTTTGCTGTTCACTAGATTGGTTGCCATAATGTCACAGGCTCCTAGGCCTTCAGGTTTTAAGAAGTGCACTAAGTGCAGTTTCAAAATGTCAATAACAGATGACCATTCTCTCTGTGTGTACTGTTTGGGCGCCAAACATTTGCAGGAGTCCTGTAGCGTGTGCCACGCGTTTTCCTCGAGGGTCCTCCAAGAGAGGAAAAATAAACTTATTTTAAAAGGCCTTATTAATTAAACCCTCATTTGAAGAGGCATTAGCTTCCTCTCCTTCTCCTGCAAAGAAGAAAAGGGCGGCGGCTCCGACCAGCCCGTCGGAACCGACCGCCAAAAGACATAGGCAGGCTTCTCCTTCGGCTCCACGGACTTCGGAGCCGAGGGTGGAACGGTCTGCCTCGATGCCTCCAGCCTCAACTCCTCTGGGTTCGGAGCCGACGGCTGGGGCCTCGAGAGGCGGGTCACCTTCATCGGCTCCACTGATCTTGGAGCCGATGAAGGTTGTCCGCTCAGACACTTCCTCCTCGGCGCCGAAGCCCTCTTCGGCACCGATGGAAATTGGTTTGGACACTCCTTCGGCGCCGATAATTGTCGATTCGGAGCCGGTCCCCTAGTCCCTTGGAGCCGTTGGAGAGGCCTACTCGGACCCGTTCGGTCTCTTCCAGGTCATCAAGGATGTCAGATTCGGACATAGACAGGGTACTCCAAAGACTTTTCCAGTCCCCAGTCTTTCAGAAATTAGTTTCGGCTCCGACCCAATTGGCTTCGGAGCAGATAGCCCATTCCATTGCCATTCCTCCTCCGACCGCTTCGGCTCCGTCGGAGCAGGTGCTGATGGAGCCAGTGGAGATCCTAGGGTCGGCTCCGACCCTTACTCCAACCCCAGCCTTCGGGTCGGAGTTTAGCACACGGACTTCTTCGGCCGGGCCCGGGGGTGACGTTTCGGGACCAATGCAGTCGGTTCCAAGCCTCCCTCTCGGTGCTTCAGCCGCGGGACTTGGCTCCGGAGACTGGACCCTCCCAGGATTCTGGGGGTCCGGCCTTCAGAGCTATGAGGAGTGCCTTGGCCAAATCTTCTTTGGCCATCTCTACGGCTTTACCGGCACCTTCCCTGGGCATGGAGACTGGGTCTTTGGCAGTTCCCCTGTCTCTAGGCAGCGGAGCCCCGGGGCCTGAGGTTACCCCCACTGGGGGTTCCCCTCCTCCTGAGGGTCCTTCGGAGTTGTCTTCGGAGGAGCCCCCAAGGAAGAGATCGTGCAAGAGGAAGCAAGTAGACTCCCCCGATGAGTCTCTTACATCGGACACTGATCTTGATGATGCGGAGGGGTCCCCAAAGTCGTCCTCGGATGATGTCTCATTTGCAGACATTCTAGAGATCCTCAAGCAACAAGGCAGCTGGAATTCCAAACCCCCCTCCGCTGATGAGTCGGTGTTCCTCAAGGCCTTCGGGGCTCAGCCCTCCGCCTCCTGGGTGTCTCCGCCCTTCGAGCTCCTAGATTTGGTTTGTCGGGCGTGGGAACATCCAGATACTGTGGAACCAGTGCCTTCTCGCCCTAACAAATTTTGTCTGCCCCACCCGAGAAGGAGTTCTTAAAGGCGTGGCTGTAGATGCCATGGTGGTGGCATCTGCTACCCAGCAGGACGTGGCAGAGGCTTCAACGTCCGTCCATCCTCCTAATAAGGAGTCTAGGAGCATGGACGATGCAGGAAGCGCACCCTGAGTTCAGCGGCCTTTACTCTGAGGTCCCTGAATTATTTGGCACATTTCACCAGACTACAGAGGGATCTGGTCAAGGAGCTCTCAGACTCCCTCTCAGGTAACCTACCTGAGCAGCTAGCCCAGTCGGTTAGCTCTCAGTTGGCTACCCTTACCTCGATTTCTAACTCGTCCATGAGGCTCATTTCATATGCGGCCGAAGGCGGGCAAGCGGCAGGCACAGGCGTGGCTCTCTGAGACAAGCCTGGCTCCGTTTGTGTCATTTCATGGAGGCCTTCAAGTCTTCCTTTGCCGGCGCTCCCTTTGATGGGTCCTCTTTGTTTGGACCCAAGGTAAAGACACTTTTACCGCTGTGAGCAGGAGGGAAAGACTTTATCTGCCGTGGAGCACGATTTTCCACTCCCTTTCGGCCTTATCCCAAGGCTAAAGAGGAGGGAAGATGTGGTTCATAAATCACAGAAATTCTTTCCTCAACAGCAGGAAGATTCCCTTCCAGAGGCAGAGGAGGGAAATTTTTCTGGGAGACGCCGTCCCAGAGGCGGCAGAGGCCCCAACACTGGAGACCGCGAGTCCTTTCGTGGCTCTTCAGCCTCCCACACTCCATGAGGGATTGCCCGGCTGTGCTGCTCGAGCCAGTCGGGTGCCGCTTCAAGCACCTAAAAGCCTGGGAGTCTATTACTCAGGACAGCTGGGTGCTTCGGATTATTGCCGGAGGTTACACCATTCCTTCACACGCCCACCCCACCGTCCAAAAATCCGGACCCACCACCCAGTCAAAGGGAAATTGCAGCCGTAGAAGCTTCAAAGCTGCTAGAAAAAGGAGTCATCCAACCGGTCCCCACAGACCAGATCGGATCCGGAAATTACTCAAGGCTCTTTTTAGTGCCAAAAAAGACAGGGGACCTGAGACCCATTTTGGATCTCCGCAAACTAAACCAGTCCGTCATGAAGTCCAAATTCCGAATGGTCACTTTACAATCCATTCTCCCATTGTTGGAGAAAGATGTTTGGATGTGCTCCATAGATCTCAAGGACGCCTATTATCACATACCGATACATCAGGCGTCCAGGAGGTATCTGCGCTTCAGCCTGGGAGACAGTCATTTCCAATTTTGTGCACTGCCCTTTGGTCTCACCACAGCCCCCAGGGTGACCAAGTGTTTGGCAGTAGTGACTGCTCACCTGAGGAGTCTCGGATTCCAAGTGTTTCCCTATCTGGACGACTGGCTCCTGACTGCCACCACCAGGCATCTACTACTAGAGAACCTACAAGCCACCATCTCCCTGGGTGCTTCCCTGGGAATTACATTCAACTGGTCAAAGTCTGTCTTGCTGCCTTCTCAGCGCATAAGATTCATAGGAGCAGAGATAGACTCAAAATTAATGCGAATCTTCCTACCGAAAGGATACAAACATTACAAGATCAAGTCCGAGCCCTGCTTCTAAGATCCAAAGCCCCAGCCAGGATGGTCCTGCAACTTGTAGGTTCAATGTCTGCCACGGTTCTCCTAGTTCCTCTGGCAAGGTTGCACATGAGGATTCTCCAGTGGCTATTATCGACACAATGGTCTTTTCAGGATCTCCCCCTCAATCATCACATACTGATTACAGAAACGTGCAAACGGGACCTCCGCTGGTGGCTTCTGCCATCCAATCTGAATCAGGGAAGACCCTTTGTTATACCCCTCCGTGGCCACCTTGACAACGGATGCCTCCCAGACGGGGTGGGGGGGGGGCATTGTCTGGGCAGGTCAGTTCAAGGTTCTTGGCTTCCAAACGAAACATTTCTCCATATCAATGTGTTGGAAATGAGGGCTGTACTTCTGTCCCTACAAGCCCTCCACAAGTTTCTCCCTCAAGGCATTATCGCCATCCACACAGACAACATGTCGATGGTCTGGTATCTAAACAAACAGGGAGGGACCAGATCTTACCCCCTTTGCAGAGAGGCCATGAGGGTGTGGGAATGGGCAGTGGCTACCAAGCGCTTCCTGGTAGCGACCCACATTCCAGGAAAATCCAATGTATTAGCAGACAGACTGAGCAGGACTATTCTCTCTCCTCACGAATGGTCTCTGAACGAAACAGTAGCAGCTCAGATTTTCAAAAGGTGGGGGACTCCGTGCTGCGACCTGTTTGCAACACCACGAAACACGAAGTGCAAAAGGTTCTTTTCCTTGACCCCGCATCAAGGGGAGACAGCTACGGATGCTCTAGTCCAACCTTGGCCAACAGGACTGCTTTATGCTTTCCCTCCGGTTCCACTCTTCCCCAAAGTCATCCAGAAAGCTTCCCAATTGGGGTCCACAATGATTCTAATTGCCCCGTACTGGCCTCGTCAGGTATGGTTCCCCTACCTACAGAAATATACCCTGGACGGTCCTTGGTTCTTGGATCTAGTTCCGGACCTTCTGGTTCATCAGTCGGGACAACAGCACCAGTCCCTTCACACTTTGAAATTAACAGCTTGGCTCCTCCTCTTCCGACTTTAGTCAGAAATCACACCTTGGACCCGGAAGTTATTCACATTTTATCTTCAGCCCACAAACCCACCACTAAGAAATTGTATCACAGTAAGTGGAAGAGGTTTGCTATCTGGGCTCAACTCAGAGGCTTAGACCCTATTATTGCCGGGATACCAGAGGTCTTGAAATTTTTAACATCCTTGTTTAATCAAGGATCTTCAGTCTCTACTATTAAAGTCCAACTAGCAGCTATCTCCAAATTTCACGATTTCATAGACCCACCATTGATGAGCAGCAGATTATGTAAAACTTTCATGAAAGGTGCTGTGCTTTTAAGACCCCCAGTTTTCCATCCTGCGCCTCCGTGGGATCTTGATTTGGTACTTCGTGCCTTAACATCTTCCCCCTTTGAACCGGCTGCTACATGTGATTTGATCTGTCTTGGAAAACTGCCTTCTTAATTGCAATTACCTCTGCAAGAAGAGTTTCAGAACTTCAAGCCCTATCTATCAAACCACCATACTTGATTTTTCACAAGGATAGAGTATCACTTAGGCCTAATCCATCTTTTGTCCCAAAAGTTTGTTCCAATCTGTCTCCAACAGTCTTTAGAGCTACCTTTCTTTCCAAAATTTTCAAATAAAGCGGAATACACCTTCCATACATTGGATGTTCACAGGCAATTGCGCTTCTATCTAGATAGGACTCAACAAATTCGAAAAACAGATCAATTGTTTGTGTCCTTTTCAGATAATAAACTGGGTAAAACCATCACTAAAGCTACTATTGCCAAATGGATCGGAGATTGCATAACTCAGGCTTATTCCTCTTCAAATAAACAACTTACAACTTCTGTCAAAGCTCACTCTACTAGAGCTATGGCTACCTCTATTGCATTCCATTCCAAGCTCGCTATTTCTGAGATTTGTGCTGCGGCTACTTGGTCCAACCCGCACACTTTCATTTCCCCACTATAAATTGGATGTGGCATCTAAAGGGCGAGCATCATTTGGTTCCACGGTACTCAGGAGTGTTTTCCAGTGAGCCATCCAGGATTTAGGTGCTAGGGACGCTGTCCCATCAGTCAGAATGTAGGCGAGATAGGATCACATAACATCTTTTAGTTATACTCACCATAACTTCAGATGTTTGGGATCCATCTCGCCTACATTCCTAATACCCACCCTCCTTCCCCCTGCCTTGGAGATCAGAAGAGATTGAACGGTTTGAGTTCTACTGTTTATCTTGTATCATCTGTCAATGTTATATAAGCAGTGCATGCGTGTGTGCATGTATGCGGACAAACTAGATCTGGGGGACTGGTAGTGGTGCATCCTGGGATATAGTAAGCTCAGCCAATAAGAGACTTCGTTCTTTGGCATAAGCGTGCCGAGTCGGAGCCGAGGATCGGCTCCGAACCCATCAGTCAGAATGTAGGCGAGATGGATCCCAAACATCTGAAGTTATGGTGAGTACATAACTAAAAGTTTCGTACTAAGGGTGTTCCGATTGATGCCATGGTGGTGGCGGCCGCCACCAAGAAGGAACTTGCAGATCCTACCGTGCCAGTTCATCCTCCTAACAAGGAGTCTAGGACCATGGACAGGTATGGCAAGCGGATGTTTTCCTCAGCGACCTTTGCTATGCGTTCGCTGAATTATTTGTGTCACTTCACCAGACTTCAGAGAGACATCCTCAAAGAACTAGGTGAAGTAGTACAGGATCCGTCAGCAGCAGGGGCTCAAGAAAAGATCGCCTCTCAGCTGGGAATCCTAAATTCCATAACCAACTCCTCCATGCAGCTCATTTCTTATGCAGCCAGTGGGGCGAGTAGAGCTGCAGGCACAGGAGTGGCCCTCAGACGTCAGTCCTGGATGAGGCTCTAATTTTGCAGACCCCTTTAAGGCGTCCTTCAGAAACTCTCCCTTTGATGGGACAACGTTGTTTGGCCCTCAGGTGAAGGACACTTTGACCAGGTGCGAGCAAGACGGCAAGACTCTTTCTGCCGTAGGAGTCCGTTTCTCCACTCCTTCTAGACCTTACCTCAAAGGTCAGAAGGGAGGGAAAATGTGGTTCCGGAAATCACAAGGAGTCACGCCTGACGCACGTGGTCAGTTTACCCCCAGAGGCAGAGGGGTAATAACAGACGCCCTAGGGGCAGAGGGTCCAGAACCAGGGCTCCAGAGAGCCTCTCTCTGACAAGCCCTTCCAGCATCCCTGAGGTGTTGCCCGCCTGCCCACCCTTGGCGGCACGCGGGGCAAGATTGTCGCTGTACCCAGAAGCCTGGCTTTCCCTCTCTCAAGACAAATGGGTACAGTCGATCATATCCGAGGGTTACAAGATTCCTTTCGAGGAAAGCCCCTTCCCTCAAAAAGGTTCCCTTCCAGACGTACCACCCGGTCTAAGGGAAATTGCAAGATTAGAGGTGTCAAAGCTTCTAAGGAAAAGAGCCATCCAGCCAGTACCAAAAGATCATTTAGAGTCCGGAATCTACTCAAGGTTCTTTTTGGTCCCCAAAAAGACGGGAGACTGGAGACCGATATTAGACCTCAGCAGGCTCAACAAGTCTGTCAAAGACAAGATTTCGGATGGTCACACTTCAATCGATTTTGCCCTTTCTGGGCAAAGACAACTGGATGTGCTCCATAGACCTTCAGGATGCGTCATATAAAGATTCACAGACGCTCCAGAAGTTTTCTCCACTTTCGGCTGGGGACCAGTCATTTTCAATTCAGAGCCCTGCCCTTTGGCCTTACTACAGCCCCCAGAGTGTTCACCAAATGCATGGCAGTGGTCACGGCTCACCTGAGACGTCAAGGATTCCAGGTGTTTCCGTATCTCGACGACTGGCTCCTCTCAGCCACCACCAGGCATCAACTTCTCCAAGCCAGAGATTACACTCTACGTCTCTGCGATCACTTAGGAATTTCAGTCAACTTCAAAAAGTCTTCCTTGTCGCCCTGCCAATCTATTACCTTTATAGGCGCAAATCTAGACATTACTCGAATGTCAGCAAATCTAACAACTCAAAGAATCCTAGATATCCAAAACCACGTTCGGATCATCCTATCCAGCAAAAGGGTACAAGCCAGGTTGGTCCTGAAAGTGTTGGGCCTCATGGCAGCTGCCATCACGTTACTTCCTCTGGCCTGCTTTTACATGCGTCTCCTACAATGGATGTTGTTCACCCAGTGGTCCTTCCAGCAGCTTCCTATGCGTCACAAGATTCTGGTGACACAAACCTGCAAGAACCATCTATCCTGGTGGATTTCCTCTCCTCTAGTTCATCAGGGCAGACCATTTGTTCCTCCGGCCCCGGTAGCCACGGTCACTTCGGATGCCTCCCTGATCGGGTGGGGGGGGGCATTATCAGGGCAGGATGGTTCGTGGCACGTGGCAACCGTTCGAATACCACCTGCACATAAATGTCCTAGAGAAGAGAGCAGTGCTTTTAACGTTGCAAGCCCTCCACGACTTTCTTCCTTTAGGGACTATTGCAGTTCACACGGACAACATGTCCGTCGTGTGGTACATCAACAAGCAGGGCGGAACAAAGTCCTATCCCTTATGTCGAGAAGCTCTCAGACTTTGGCAATGGGCGATCTCCTCTCATCGGTTTCTGGTAGCAACGCATATCCCCGGGAAAACCAACATAATAGCGGACAGATTGAGCAGAGCTATTCTCATGCCTCACGAGTGGTCTCTCAAGCAATCCATTGTGGAGGAGATTTTTCAGAAGTGGGGCCGCCCATGCTGCGACCTTTTTGCTACACCCCAAAACAGCAAATGCCCAGACTTCTCTCTCTTCCCACTTCCGGGCCATCCCCCCAGAGACGCTCTTACCCAAGATTGGCCTCGGGGACTCCTTTATGCCTTTCCTCCCTTTCCTTTGATACCACAAGTACTCCAGAAAGCTACCGTCTTGAGAGCCAAAATGATTCTCATTGCCCCTTACTGGCCTCGACAAATTTGGTTCCCGTTCCTTCATCGCCATCTTTTGGTGCAGCCTTGGCATCTGGACCCAGTTCCAGATCTTCTGACCCACCAATCGGGTCAACTGCTGCAGTCCGTTACTTCCCTCAACCTCACAGCTTGGTTGCTCCACTTCCTTCCTTAGCCAGGCCTCCTATGATCTCTAACCCCGTTAGAGATATCATAGTAGCTTCTCTTAAGTCCTCTACCAGGAGAATTTACACTAGCAAGTGGAAACTCTTCTCCTTTTGGGCAGAATCTAAGAACATAGACCCCTTTACTGCCCCTATTCAGTCGGTCTTGGATTTCCTAGCGGAAATTTTTCACTCAGGTTCTTCGTTTTCCACAGTCAAAGTTCAGTTGACTGCAATCTCGAATTTCCATGTCTGGTTTGCAGACCACAACATTATGTCCCACAAACTTTGTAAAGCCTTTCTCAAAGGAGTGTTCCTTCTTAAACCCCCTGTTAGAGATCCTCCACCACAGTGGGACCTAAATTTAGTGCTGACATCCTTGATACTTCCCCCTTTCGAACCGGCTGCTTTATGTTCATTAAAGTTTCTTTCTTGGAAGACTCTTTTTCTAGTCGCTATTACCTCGGCTAGAAGAGTGTCTGAACTTCATGCCCTCTGTGTTCGTCCCCCTTATTTGGTCTTCCACAAAGACAGAGTATCCTTGAGAACCAATCTATCCTTTTAGCCCAAGGTTGCTTCTAAGACAAATTTAAACCAATCCATTGATCTCCCTGTATTTTTTCCAAATTATTCTAACAGGGCAGAACAAAAATTGCATTACCTAGATGTTCATCGCCAATTCAGATATTACTTGGACAGAACAAAGCAATTTAGGAAGTCCGATCAGCTCTTCCTTTCTTATGCTGAAAATAAAAAAGGCCTCCCTGTTTCTAAAGTGACTTTATCCAGATGGCTATCTTCTACCATTTCTGACATTTATCAGCTTAGGGGCAAACAGCTGAACTCAAAACCTAAAGCTCATTCCACAAGAGGTCTAGCCACTTCTACAGCTTTTCAGGCTAGGCTGCCCTTAGATACTATTTGTGCAGCGGCCACTTGGGCCACTCCTCATTCCTTCGTTTCTCATTACAAATTGGATTTGGCCTCCAGGGACAGGGTAAGCTTTGGTTCCACTGATGTCCTTCAAGGATGCATCTGCAGTCCTTACAAATGGGTTGTCCTGTCATCAGGCAGCCCTTCGGTCGGCCGGATTCCAATGTCTGGGTCTGGCTTCGGCTGGTGTCGCACTTCACCCGACGTCATTGCGGCAGTTTGCGGGTATAAAGGCATCAGCCAACGCCATTTTCCTCCGTCTTTCTTGCCACGTGGTGCCCGAAGCAGAAGCTGTTCGCAAGTGCCGGTCGGTCAGATCCAGAGATTACTACTACAGAATACTACTTCGAAGACTTCTATAAAGCTAAGTACCCCGTTGGGGACTCTTTCTTGCCTCAGCCGATGTCAGAGAAAGTTAATAACTGTTTATCTTGTGGGAAACAAATACCTCATAAGGATTTCCACTCCTATTGCATACATTGTTTAGGCCCAGACCACGACGTAGCAGCTTGTCTAGCCTGTGCTTCTTTTAACCGGCGGATGCTGAGACGTCGCTCGGACTTTGCTGAACAGATTTTCGGCTCCAATTTTGCCTACATTATGCCATCGGATCCTCCGACTCAAATAACTAAAAGCAAAGAAAAGGACCGACACTCGCGGTCCGCGGTTTCAGCTGAAACCACGGCCAAGCAATCCACGAGTGTCTCTGTTTCGGCCGAAACCAAGCAAGCGGTTCTTTCTTCAGCCGATAACTTGCCTTCTACCGAGGCCTCTTCTATTCTGGTAGAAACGGCTTCTGAAATCCAGCCTTCTGTTGCGATTTCACAGGATTTATCAGACACCATCCCTCTAGATATTTCTACTCCTGCGTGGAGCTGCTAGGCCTCCTCCAGCTATGTCTATTAAGGCCTTTGCTAGGGCTAAAGCAGCCAAAACTTCCAAACCAGTGCCTGCAAAGCCCCCCTCTCACAGGCCCAGCTCCAGCTCCCATATGCTTTCTTTGGCACAGGATCTCATCACTTTAATCCGTGGATCCCAGCCTCATCCAGACAGGGCCTCTCTCCCTCCTCCAGAAAAGAGGCCTAGAGCAGAGCCCCCTGAGCCAGTAGCCACAGATGATTCTTCTGATGATTCAGAACACTAAGATCCTCCTGAGGCTTCTTATTCTCCTTACGAAGACTCCGATGCTGAGGAGTCCATCCCTTCAGCCTCTCCTCCTGAGGAATTTTCCTTTGGGGAAACCTTGCATGCTATGAGGGAACAATTCCAGTGGCAGGGCCAAGATTTCTCAGACTCAAGAAAAAGGCTTAGGACTTTTCTACACTTACCACGGCATAGGCCTTTAGCAATTTCTCCAGTTCTATCTGTTGTTGATGATGCATTTAATGATGCTTGCACTTCTCCTGATACTTTACCTCCGGCTCCTGCTAAACCAGATAGGTACTACAGGGTCCCGGACACTCATCACCACTTATATAAGGCCCCTTTTGCAGATCCAGAGACTATCTCCCAGGGCCCTAAAGCTGTAGCAGCTACTTCTTTTAAAAAACCCCTCCCGTCTGAAAGGGATTCCAGGTCCTTAGAGAGATGGGGTAAACAAGTTTACACCTCTGCTACTTTGTCAGCTAGAGCTTTGAACTGCCAATTTCATATGATTCAATATCAAGAGTTTATGCTTGACCAGTTGACTAAAAAGCTGTCCTCTGAAGAATCTTTAGATAAAAAGTATGTTCAAGAAATGTTACATAACATTCAGCAGGTTAGTAACCATTCTTTAAAATGTGGCTATGATGCACTGGAGGCTTCCTTTAGATCAGCCATGATGGGCACAGTTATCAGGAGGCATGCATGGTTGAAAGAACAGGCATTACCAGACCATATCAAATCTAAACTTTTGGATGCACCTATGGACAAGGTCAATTTATTTGGTGCCCCCACACAGCAGGTTCTGAAAAAGATGGAAGAGAAAGCAAAATCTGTGCAAACAGTAAAAGATTTCTTACAAGTTCAACCTCCAAGGTTTAGCAGGAATTGGCCCTCCAAGAATTGGTCCTTTCCGGAGTCCTCTAACGCACAAAGAGGCAGGAATAGGCGCTCTAGAGGCAGAAACCAATCCAGAGGTGCCTACAGGGGTCGCCAGTGGCAGGGTAACAACCAACGAGGCACGGACACAGCCACCACCACTACAACAACTCAATCACAGTGACTTGGCAGTGGCACCTACCAGGGAACAACTAGAAGCACCCTTAGGCGGAAAGCTAACCTTATTTTCAAGAAACTGGCACTGCATTACAAGAGAAAAATGGATTTTGCAAACTATAGACCAAGGTTACAGGTTCCATTTCCATACTCTACCAGGAAAGAGAGGAATGCCGAACCTACCACCTACTCAAAGGGCAGAAGCTCTAAAACAAATATCTCAATTACTAAGAATGAGAGCTGTGGAAAAGGTACCATCTATGGAGCAAGGGAAGGGATTTTACTCCAGGCTCTTCCTGGTACCAAGAAAAGAAAACAAATCGAGGCCTATTCTAGATCTGTCCGCTCTAAACACATTCCTCATTGTTCCAAAATTCAAAATGCTGACTCTACAGCAGCTTCTTCCCATGCTGGGCAAGGAGTCTTGGCTGGTAACTCTAGATCTCAAGGAGGCATACCTGCACGTCCCCATAAGACCAATTTGCAGAAGATACCTCAGATTTCTTGCAGGATCAGAGCATTATCAATTCTCAGCATTGCCCTTTGGCTTATCTACTGCGCCCAGAGTGTTCACGAAATGCCTGGCATCAGTAATCGCTCATTGCAGACTTCAGGGAATTCAAATCTATCCCTACCTGGACGACTGCCTGATACAAGCGGACAACAAAAACAAATTAACGGAAGACTTACAAAGAGTCATCTATCTGCTACAAGCCCTGGGATACACAGTCAATACAAAGTCAAGGCTGATTCCATCCCAAATAATAACCTTTCTGGGTGCAGAACTGGACACATCAAAACAAATGGCATTTCTAACTGCAGAAAAGAAAGAACAACTTCCTCTCTACTTCTTGGCATTAACAAAGCAGAGCCACCTAACTGCAAGAAAAGTGTTACAAGCTCTAGGCTTCATGGCATCCTGCATAATTCTGGTCCCTCATGCCAGGCTTCATATGAGAAAGCTACAGTGGTACCTAAAGAATTTGTGGTCTCAGCACAAGCACAGCCTGGAAACCAAAATTCTAATGATCCCATGCCTGAAGCAAGAGTTCTTATGGTGGGCTCAGGCCTGTCAATCAAACGCAGGACTGCCCTTCAGCAAAAGTCATCCAAGACAAACTATCACGACAGATGCCTCAGACCTCGGTTGGGGGGCACACATGATGGACAAGTGCATTCAAGGCCTATGGACTCAAGACCAACTGCATCTGCACATAAACCTAAAAGAAATGATGGCAGTAAAATTGGCAATCCAGGCATTCAGACCTCTTCTCCACGAAGGCCAGCTGTTGATAAGGACAGACAACACCACAGTTATGTGGTAAATCAACAAACAGGGAGGCACACTCATACCCCTATGCCGGGCTGGCACTAGACCTATGGGATGTGGCTCTGGGTTACAACCTTCAGTTACAGGCAATTTATGTACCAGGGAAGGAAAACATTCTAGCAGACATATTAAGCAGAAGTACAACAGATGCCCACGAATGGATGCTGCATCCGGACATCTTCAAAGACATCACAAGAAAATGGGGATTACCACAAATAGACTTGTTTGCATCCCCATACAATCACCAGTTGAAGAAATTCTGCACAAGGACTTACCACCCACTTGCTTGGAAGGTGGACTCCCTATCTTTCAGTTGGAAAAGCCTGACAGCATGCATTCCCACCACTTCCTTTGATGCACAAGGTGCTTCTCAAGATCAAAGAGGAACGTCCGAGGATCATTCTGATAGCCCCAGACTGGCCAAGACAACATTGGTACCCAATACTGAGGAGCATGTCCAGGGAACAAATATGGAAACTACCACTGATCCCATTACTGCTGACACAGAACAACTACAACATTCTGCATCCAAGCCTAAAAACTCTGCAGCTAACTGCCTGGAACATTACATGACAGAAATTAACCCAAATTTATCCCAAAGGGTTAAGGACATAATCCTGGAGGCTCGTAGACCTTCAACAAGAAAGAATTATGCAGCAAAATGGAAAAGATATCTCATCTGGAGTGCTGCAAAAGGGCAAGATGTGACACTGGTGAACATAGCCAACATCCTGGAGTACTTGGCTGAGCTCTACCACACAGGCCTGTCCTATTCCTCCATTAAGATACATGCATCAGCTATTTCATAGGTTCATACTAGGCTATCTGCCCAAGGGCATTTATAAGCCTAGCCCATAGTTATTTGGCTTTCGCCACCCCTTTAGTTTGAATAAAACTATGCCTATTATTTTGCTGTGCCTCTGTCAAGCAGTGACACTGAAGTAATCCCTGGGGTATATCTGCGATCTCCCATCCATTGGTCAAGATTCCTCTTGAACAAGGCCAGCGAGGTGCTTTGCCTCACATATACCGGGATTTTGTTCCACAGCATAGGGAGTCTCTGGGTGATGAATCTGTCCCTCCAGCACGTTCTATTAATAACCGTGTCAAGGTTTAAGTCTCCCGCCCTTGTGGTTCTGAGGGATCTAGATTTTTTGAGGTGAAGCATATTCATCAAATCTGGGTTTGACATGGCCTTATATGTCAGGCACAGGTCACCTCTGAGCAAGCGGTATGAGACTGAATAGAGCTGGAGTTCTTTCA